>NC_138310.1:88222483-88282483 GCF_965601325.2 Salmo salar
ATGACGTGGTACAACAGGGGTACTCCGGGCAGAGCAAGATGTACTCGGTGGTACGGTAACCAAAACAAGGTTGAGAACCACTGTAAGGCACAATCATCTTTTAACTTACCTCTCTTCCTAGGGCCTAGGCATTACTGCACTAGACGCATCACGTGAACCCTGTGGTTGCCCGCTGACACACAGCTCAGTCCGTAACCTCCACTAAGAGGTCTACAGGTTCAAAAAGTACATGTGGGTCTGTGTGTAGCTTCCAAAATATCGATGTAGTTACTTTGGCAGACTTCATTATGGGTTTACATGGCTAATATTATCTCAAAGTGCTTGGGGGGGGAAATTAGCTTTTTAATACGTTTTATACAGCATCTAAATTTGATGTGGTGGAGCGTTATAGCTTGTTGAGAATAAATAAGTCCTGTTGATTTCCCAGGGCTTTACACACTGATTGCATCACCTCTCCACTAAAGCAGTCTGCATGCTGTGAAATGGTGGGAGAGATTTCAGACAGTGATAACAGTATGATATTGGAATCAGTGGGTCTCAGAACGTTTCTGGAATGTTATGCAGGAGTTAGAAATGTTTCTGGAATGTTCCTATTGTATCTCTAGGTTGTGAGGTGATTAAGGCTGTAAGACAAGGTGTCAGTCTAGGTCCTGTCTGTTGTCTGATGCACCCTGTCAACCCTCCATCTGTCTTGCCATCACCTCGCCACCTCCCACTGATCTCTCTCTGACTGGGAGCTCTGCTAGCTCAATAGGCCTGTTTCTTCCTCTACATTTCCTCAGTCGGTCACACTGTTACTAGCTCAGTGAGTCAGTTAGTAACACTGTTACTAAGTCAGTCAGTCAGTTAGTAACAGTGTTACTAAGTCAGTCAGTCAGTTAGTAACATTGTTACTAAGTCAGTCAGTCAGTTAGTAACACTGTTACTAAGTCAGTCAGTCAGTCAGTTAGTAACAGTGTTACTAAGTCAGTCAGTCAGTTAGTAACAGTGTTACTAAGTCAGTCAGTTAGTAACACTGTTACTAAGTCAGTCAGTTAGTAACACTGTTACTAAGTCAGTCAGTTAGTAACACTGTTACTAAGTCAGTCAGTTAGTAACACTGTTACTAAGTCAGTCAGTTAGTAACACTGTTACTAAGTCAGTCAGTTAGTAACACTGTTACTAAGTCAGTCAGTCAGTCAGTTAGTAACACTGTTACTAGCTCAGTCAGTCAGTTAGTAACAGTGTTACAAAGTCAGTCAGTCAGTTAGTAACAGTGTTACTAAGTCAGTCAGTTAGTAACACTGTTACTAAGTCAGTCAGTCAGTCAGTTAGTAACAGTGTTACTAGGTCAGTCAGTCAGTTAGTAACAGTGTTACTAAGTCAGTCAGTCAGTAACACTGTTACTAGCTCAGTCAGTCAGTCAGTTAGTAACACTGTTACTAGCTCAGTCAGTCAGTTAGTTAGTAACAGTGTTACTAAGTCAGTCAGTCAGTCAGTCAGTAACACTGTTACTAAGTCAGTCAGTCAGTCAGTCAGTCAGTCAGTCAGTAACACTGTTACTAAGTCAGTCAGTCAGTCAGTCAGTCAGTCAGTTAGTAACACTGTTACTAAGTCAGTCAGTCAGTCAGTTAGTAACACTGTTACTAAGTCAGTCAGTCAGTCAGTTAGTAACACTGTTACTAAGTCAGTCAGTCAGTTAGTTAGTAACAGTGTTACTAGGTCAGTCAGTCAGTTAGTAACAGTGTTACTAGCTCAGTCAGTCAGTTAGTTAGTAACACTGTTACTAGCTCAGTCAGTCAGTTAGTAACAGTGTTACTAAGTCAGTCAGTCAGTTAGTAATAGTGTTACTAAGTCAGTCAGTCAGTTAGTAAAAGTGTTACTAGCTCAGTCAGTCAGTTAGTAACAGTGTTACTAAGTCAGTCAGTCAGTTAGTAACAGTGTTACTAAGTCAGTCAGTCAGTTAGTAACATTGTTACTAAGTCAGTCAGTCAGTTAGTAACACTGTTACTAAGTCAGTCAGTCAGTCAGTTAGTAACAGTGTTACTAAGTCAGTCAGTCAGTTAGTAACAGTGTTACTAAGTCAGTCAGTCAGTTAGTAACAGTGTTACTAAGTCAGTCAGTCAGTTAGTAACAGTGTTACTAAGTCAGTCAGTCAGTTAGTAACACTGTTACTAAGTCAGTCAGTCAGTCAGTTAGTAACACTGTTACTAAGTCAGTCAGTCAGTCAGTTAGTAACACTGTTACTAAGTCAGTCAGTCAGTCAGTTAGTAACACTGTTACTAAGTCAGTCAGTCAGTTAGTTAGTAACAGTGTTACTAGGTCAGTCAGTCAGTTAGTAACAGTGTTACTAGCTCAGTCAGTCAGTTAGTTAGTAACACTGTTACTAGCTCAGTCAGTCAGTTAGTAACAGTGTTACTAAGTCAGTCAGTCAGTTAGTAATAGTGTTACTAAGTCAGTCAGTCAGTTAGTAAAAGTGTTACTAGCTCAGTCAGTCAGTTAGTAACAGTGTTACTAAGTCAGTCAGTCAGTTAGTAACAGTGTTACTAAGTCAGTCAGTCAGTTAGTAACATTGTTACTAAGTCAGTCAGTCAGTTAGTAACACTGTTACTAAGTCAGTCAGTCAGTCAGTTAGTAACAGTGTTACTAAGTCAGTCAGTCAGTTAGTAACAGTGTTACTAAGTCAGTCAGTCAGTTAGTAACAGTGTTACTAAGTCAGTCAGTCAGTTAGTAACAGTGTTACTAAGTCAGTCAGTCAGTTAGTAACAGTGTTACTAAGTGAGTCAGTCAGTTAGTAACACTGTTACTAAGTCAGTCAGTCAGTTAGTAACACTGTTACTAAGTCAGTCAGTCAGTCAGTTAGTAACACTGTTACTAAGTCAGTCAGTCAGTTAGTAACACTGTTACTAAGTCAGTCAGTCAGTTAGTAACACTGTTACTAGCTCAGTCAGTCAGTCAGTTAGTAACACTGTTACTAGCTCAGTCAGTCAGTTAGTAACACTGTTACTAGCTCAGTCAGTCAGTCAGTTAGTAACACTGTTACTAGCTCAGTCAGTCAGTCAGTTAGTAACACTGTTACTAGCTCAGTCAGTCAGTCAGTTAGTAACACTGTTACTAGCTCAGTCAGTCAGTTAGTAACACTGTTACTAAGTCAGTCAGTCAGTCAGTTAGTAACACTGTTACTAAGTCAGTCAGTCAGTCAGTTAGTAACACTGTTACTAAGTCAGTCAGTCAGTAACACTGTTACTAAGTCAGTCAGTCAGTCAGTTAGTAACACTGTTACTAGCTCAGTCAGTCAGTCAGTTAGTAACACTGTTACTAGCTCAGTCAGTCAGTTAGTAACACTGTTACTAGCTCAGTCAGTCAGTTAGTAACACTGTTACTAGCTCAGTCAGTCAGTTAGTAACACTGTTACTAAGTCAGTCAGTCAGTCAGTCAGTTAGTAACACTGTTACTAGCTCAGTCAGTCAGTCAGTTAGTAACACTGTTACTAGCTCAGTCAGTCAGTCAGTTAGTAACACTGTTACTAGCTCAGTCAGTCAGTCAGTTAGTAACACTGTTGCTAGCTCAGTCAGTCAGTCAGTTAGTAACACTGTTACTAGCTCAGTCAGTCAGTTAGTTAGTAACACTGATTCTAAGTCAGTCAGTCAGTCAGTAACACTGTTACTAGCTCAGTCAGTCAGTTAGTAACACTGTTACTAGCTCAGTCAGTCAGTTAGTAACAGTGTAACTAAGTCAGTCAGTTAGTAACACTGTTACTAAGTCAGTCAGTCAGTCAGTTAGTAAGACTGTTACTAAGTCAGTCAGTTAGTAACACTGTTACTAAATCAGTCAGTCAGTCTGTTAGTAACACTGTTACTAAGTCAGTCAGTCAGTTAGTTAGTAACACTGTTACTAGCTCAGTCAGTCAGTCAGTTAGTAACACTGTTACTAAGTCAGTCAGTTAGTAACACTGTTACTAAGTCAGTCAGTCAGTTAGTAACACTGTTACTAAGTCAGTCAGTCAGTCAGTTAGTAACACTGTTACTAGCTCAGTCAGTCAGTCAGTTAGTAACACTGTTACTAGCTCAGTCAGTCAGTTAGTAACACTGTTACTAGCTCAGTCAGTCAGTCAGTTAGTAACACTGTTACTAGCTCAGTCAGTCAGTCAGTCAGTAACACTGTTACTAGCTCAGTCAGTCAGTCAGTTAGTAACACTGTTACTAGCTCAGTCAGTCAGTCAGTTAGTAACACTGTTACTAGCTCAGTCAGTCAGTTAGTAACACTGTTACTAAGTCAGTCAGTCAGTCAGTTAGTAACACTGTTACTAAGTCAGTCAGTCAGTTAGTTAGTAACACTGATACTAAGTCAGTCAGTCAGTCAGTAACACTGTTACTAGCTCAGTCAGTCAGTTAGTAACACTGTTACTAAGTCAGTCAGTCAGTAACACTGTTACTAAGTCAGTCAGTCAGTCAGTTAGTAACACTGTTACTAGCTCAGTCAGTCAGTCAGTTAGTAACACTGTTACTAGCTCAGTCAGTCAGTTAGTAACACTGTTACTAGCTCAGTCAGTCAGTTAGTAACACTGTTACTAGCTCAGTCAGTCAGTTAGTAACACTGTTACTAAGTCAGTCAGTCAGTTAGTAACACTGTTACTAGCTCAGTCAGTCAGTCAGTTAGTAACACTGTTACTAGCTCAGTCAGTCAGTCAGTTAGTAACACTGTTACTAGCTCAGTCAGTCAGTCAGTTAGTAACACTGTTACTAGCTCAGTCAGTCAGTTAGTTAGTAACACTGATACTAAGTCAGTCAGTCAGTCAGTAACACTGTTACTAGCTCAGTCAGTCAGTTAGTAACACTGTTACTAAGTCAGTCAGTCAGTAACACTGTTACTAAGTCAGTCAGTCAGTCAGTTAGTAACACTGTTACTAGTTCAGTCAGTCAGTCAGTTAGTAACACTGTTACTAGCTCAGTCAGTCAGTTAGTAACACTGTTACTAGCTCAGTCAGTCAGTTAGTAACACTGTTACTAGCTCAGTCAGTCAGTTAGTAACACTGTTACTAAGTCAGTCAGTCAGTTAGTAACACTGTTACTAGCTCAGTCAGTCAGTCAGTTAGTAACACTGTTACTAGCTCAGTCAGTCAGTTAGTTAGTAACACTGATACTAAGTCAGTCAGTCAGTCAGTAACACTGTTACTAGCTCAGTCAGTCAGTTAGTAACACTGTTACTAAGTCAGTCAGTCAGTAACACTGTTACTAAGTCAGTCAGTCAGTCAGTTAGTAACACTGTTACTAGTTCAGTCAGTCAGTCAGTTAGTAACACTGTTACTAGCTCAGTCAGTCAGTTAGTAACACTGTTACTAGCTCAGTCAGTCAGTTAGTAACACTGTTACTAGCTCAGTCAGTCAGTTAGTAACACTGTTACTAAGTCAGTCAGTCAGTTAGTAACACTGTTACTAGCTCAGTCAGTCAGTCAGTTAGTAACACTGTTACTAGCTCAGTCAGTCAGTCAGTTAGTAACACTGTTACTAGCTCAGTCAGTCAGTCAGTTAGTAACACTGTTACTAGCTCAGTCTGTCAGTTAGTTAGTAACACTGATACTAAGTCAGTCAGTCAGTCAGTAACACTGTTACTAGCTCAGTCAGTCAGTTAGTAACACTGTTACTAAGTCAGTCAGTCAGTTAGTAACACTGTTACTAGCTCAGTCAGTCAGTCAGTCAGTTAGTAACACTGTTACTAGCTCAGTCAGTCAGTCAGTTAGTAACACTGTTACTAGCTCAGTCAGTCAGTCAGTCAGTTAGTAACACTGTTACTAAATCAGTCAGTCAGTCTGTTAGTAACACTGTTACTAAGTCAGTCAGTCAGTTAGTTAGTAACACTGTTACTAGCTCAGTCAGTCAGTCAGTTAGTAACACTGTTACTAAGTCAGTCAGTTAGTAACACTGTTACTAAGTCAGTCAGTCAGTTAGTAACACTGTTACTAAGTCAGTCAGTCAGTCAGTTAGTAACACTGTTACTAGCTCAGTCAGTCAGTCAGTTAGTAACACTGTTACTAGCTCAGTCAGTCAGTTAGTAACACTGTTACTAGCTCAGTCAGTCAGTCAGTTAGTAACACTGTTACTAGCTCAGTCAGTCAGTCAGTCAGTAACACTGTTACTAGCTCAGTCAGTCAGTCAGTTAGTAACACTGTTACTAGCTCAGTCAGTCAGTCAGTTAGTAACACTGTTACTAGCTCAGTCAGTCAGTTAGTAACACTGTTACTAAGTCAGTCAGTCAGTCAGTTAGTAACACTGTTACTAAGTCAGTCAGTCAGTTAGTTAGTAACACTGATACTAAGTCAGTCAGTCAGTCAGTAACACTGTTACTAGCTCAGTCAGTCAGTTAGTAACACTGTTACTAAGTCAGTCAGTCAGTAACACTGTTACTAAGTCAGTCAGTCAGTCAGTTAGTAACACTGTTACTAGCTCAGTCAGTCAGTCAGTTAGTAACACTGTTACTAGCTCAGTCAGTCAGTTAGTAACACTGTTACTAGCTCAGTCAGTCAGTTAGTAACACTGTTACTAGCTCAGTCAGTCAGTTAGTAACACTGTTACTAAGTCAGTCAGTCAGTTAGTAACACTGTTACTAGCTCAGTCAGTCAGTCAGTTAGTAACACTGTTACTAGCTCAGTCAGTCAGTCAGTTAGTAACACTGTTACTAGCTCAGTCAGTCAGTCAGTTAGTAACACTGTTACTAGCTCAGTCAGTCAGTTAGTTAGTAACACTGATACTAAGTCAGTCAGTCAGTCAGTAACACTGTTACTAGCTCAGTCAGTCAGTTAGTAACACTGTTACTAAGTCAGTCAGTCAGTAACACTGTTACTAAGTCAGTCAGTCAGTCAGTTAGTAACACTGTTACTAGTTCAGTCAGTCAGTCAGTTAGTAACACTGTTACTAGCTCAGTCAGTCAGTTAGTAACACTGTTACTAAGCTCAGTCAGTCAGTTAGGTAACACTGTTACTAGCTCAGTCAGTCAGTCAGTTAGTAACACTGTTACTAGCTCAGTCAGTCAGTCAGTTAGTAACACTGTTACTAGCTCAGTCAGTCAGTCAGTTAGTAACACTGTTACTAGCTCAGTCAGTCAGTTAGTTAGTAACACTGATACTAAGTCAGTCAGTCAGTCAGTAACACTGTTACTAGCTCAGTCAGTCAGTTAGTAACACTGTTACTAAGTCAGTCAGTCAGTAACACTGTTACTAAGTCAGTCAGTCAGTCAGTTAGTAACACTGTTACTAGTTCAGTCAGTCAGTCAGTTAGTAACACTGTTACTAGCTCAGTCAGTCAGTTAGTAACACTGTTACTAGCTCAGTCAGTCAGTTAGTAACACTGTTACTAGCTCAGTCAGTCAGTTAGTAACACTGTTACTAAGTCAGTCAGTCAGTTAGTAACACTGTTACTAGCTCAGTCAGTCAGTCAGTTAGTAACACTGTTACTAGCTCAGTCAGTCAGTCAGTTAGTAACACTGTTACTAGCTCAGTCAGTCAGTCAGTTAGTAACACTGTTACTAGCTCAGTCTGTCAGTTAGTTAGTAACACTGATACTAAGTCAGTCAGTCAGTCAGTAACACTGTTACTAGCTCAGTCAGTCAGTTAGTAACACTGTTACTAAGTCAGTCAGTCAGTTAGTAACACTGTTACTAGCTCAGTCAGTCAGTCAGTCAGTTAGTAACACTGTTACTAGCTCAGTCAGTCAGTCAGTTAGTAACACTGTTACTAGCTCAGTCAGTCAGTCAGTCAGTTAGTAACACTGTTACTAGCTCAGTCAGTCAGTCAGTTAGTAACACTGTTACTAGCTCAGTCAGTCAGTTAGTTAGTAACACTGATACTAAGTCAGTCAGTCAGTCAGTAACACTGTTACTAGCTCAGTCAGTCAGTTAGTAACACTGTTACTAAGTCAGTCAGTCAGTAACACTGTTACTAAGTCCGTCAGTCAGTCAGTTAGTAACACTGTTACTAGTTCAGTCAGTATTTCAGTTAGTAACACTGTTACTAGCTCAGTCAGTCAGTTAGTAACACTGTTACTAGCTCAGTCAGTCAGTTAGTAACACTGTTACTAGCTCAGTCAGTCAGTTAGTAACACTGTTACTAAGTCAGTCAGTCAGTTAGTAACACTGTTACTAGCTCAGTCAGTCAGTCAGTTAGTAACACTGTTACTAGCTCAGTCAGTCAGTCAGTTAGTAACACTGTTACTAGCTCAGTCAGTCAGTCAGTTAGTAACACTGTTACTAGCTCAGTCAGTCAGTCAGTTAGTAACACTGTTACTAGCTCAGTCAGTCAGTTAGTAACACTGTTACTAAGTCAGTCAGTCAGTCAGTTAGTAACACTGTTACTAAGTCAGTCAGTCAGTTAGTTAGTAACACTGATACTAAGTCAGTCAGTCAGTCAGTAACACTGTTACTAGCTCAGTCAGTCAGTTAGTAACACTGTTACTAAGTCAGTCAGTCAGTAACACTGTTACTAAGTCAGTCAGTCAGTCAGTTAGTAACACTGTTACTAGCTCAGTCAGTCAGTTAGTTAGTAACACTGATACTAAGTCAGTCAGTCAGTCAGTAACACTGTTACTAGCTCAGTCAGTCAGTTAGTAACACTGTTACTAAGTCAGTCAGTCAGTAACACTGTTACTAAGTCAGTCAGTCAGTCAGTTAGTAACACTGTTACTAGTTCAGTCAGTCAGTCAGTTAGTAACACTGTTACTAGCTCAGTCAGTCAGTTAGTAACACTGTTACTAGCTCAGTCAGTCAGTTAGTAACACTGTTACTAGCTCAGTCAGTCAGTTAGTAACACTGTTACTAAGTCAGTCAGTCAGTTAGTAACACTGTTACTAGCTCAGTCAGTCAGTCAGTTAGTAACACTGTTACTAGCTCAGTCTGTCAGTTAGTTAGTAACACTGATACTAAGTCAGTCAGTCAGTCAGTAACACTGTTACTAGCTCAGTCAGTCAGTTAGTAACACTGTTACTAAGTCAGTCAGTCAGTTAGTAACACTGTTACTAGCTCAGTCAGTCAGTCAGTCAGTTAGTAACACTGTTACTAGCTCAGTCAGTCAGTCAGTTAGTAACACTGTTACTAGCTCAGTCAGTCAGTCAGTTAGTAACACTGTTACTAGCTCAGTCAGTCAGTCAGTTAGTAACACTGTTACTAGCTCAGTCAGTCAGTTAGTTAGTAACACTGATACTAAGTCAGTCAGTCAGTCAGTAACACTGTTACTAGCTCAGTCAGTCAGTTAGTAACACTGTTACTAAGTCAGTCAGTCAGTAACACTGTTACTAAGTCCGTCAGTCAGTCAGTTAGTAACACTGTTACTAGTTCAGTCAGTCAGTCAGTTAGTAACACTGTTACTTGCTCAGTCAGTCAGTTAGTAACACCTGTTACTAGCTCAGTCAGTCAGTTAGTAACACTGTTACTAGCTCAGTCAGTCAGTTAGTAACACTGTTACTAAGTCAGTCAGTCAGTTAGTAACACTGTTACTAGCTCAGTCAGTCAGTCAGTTAGTAACACTGTTACTAGCTCAGTCAGTCAGTCAGTTAGTAACACTGTTACTAGCTCTGTCAGTCAGTCAGTTAGTAACACTGTTACTAGCTCAGTCAGTCAGTTAGTTAGAAACACTGATACTAAGTCAGTCAGTCAGTCAGTAACACTGTTACTAGCTCAGTCAGTCAGTTAGTAACACTGTTACTAGCTCAGTCAGTCAGTCAGTTAGTAACACTGTTACTAGCTCAGTCAGTCAGTCAGTTAGTAACACTGTTACTAGCTCAGTCAGTCAGTTAGTTAGTAACACTGATACTAAGTCAGTCAGTCAGTCAGTAACACTGTTACTAGCTCAGTCAGTCAGTTAGTAACACTGTTACTAAGTCAGTCAGTCAGTAACACTGTTACTAAGTCAGTCAGTCAGTCAGTTAGTAACACTGTTACTAGTTCAGTCAGTCAGTCAGTTAGTAACACTGTTACTAGCTCAGTCAGTCAGTTAGTAACACTGTTACTAGCTCAGTCAGTCAGTTAGTAACACTGTTACTAGCTCAGTCAGTCAGTTAGTAACACTGTTACTAAGTCAGTCAGTCAGTTAGTAACACTGTTACTGG
This sequence comes from Salmo salar, assembly GCF_965601325.2. Taxonomy (NCBI): domain Eukaryota; kingdom Metazoa; phylum Chordata; class Actinopteri; order Salmoniformes; family Salmonidae; genus Salmo; species Salmo salar. Next base: position 88,232,556 of record NC_138310.1, read on the forward strand.
CTCAGTCAGTCAGTCAGTTAGTAACACTGTTACTAGCTCAGTCTGTCAGTTAGTTAGTAACACTGATACTAAGTCAGTCAGTCAGTCAGTAACACTGTTACTAGCTCAGTCAGTCAGTTAGTAACACTGTTACTAAGTCAGTCAGTCAGTTAGTAACACTGTTACTAGCTCAGTCAGTCAGTCAGTCAGTTAGTAACACTGTTACTAGCTCAGTCAGTCAGTCAGTTAGTAACACTGTTACTAGCTCAGTCAGTCAGTCAGTTAGTAACACTGTTACTAGCTCAGTCAGTCAGTCAGTTAGTAACACTGTTACTAGCTCAGTCTGTCAGTTAGTTAGTAACACTGATACTAAGTCAGTCAGTCAGTCAGTAACACTGTTACTAGCTCAGTCAGTCAGTTAGTAACACTGTTACTAAGTCAGTCAGTCAGTAACACTGTTACTAAGTCCGTCAGTCAGTCAGTTAGTAACACTGTTACTAGTTCAGTCAGTCAGTCAGTTAGTAACACTGTTACTAGCTCAGTCAGTCAGTTAGTAACACTGTTACTAGCTCAGTCAGTCAGTTAGTAACACTGTTACTAGCTCAGTCAGTCAGTTAGTAACACTGTTACTAAGTCAGTCAGTCAGTTAGTAACACTGTTACTAGCTCAGTCAGTCTGTCAGTTAGTAACACTGTTACTAGCTCAGTCAGTCAGTCAGTTAGTAACACTGTTACTAGCTCTGTCAGTCAGTCAGTTAGTAACACTGTTACTAGCTCAGTCAGTTAGTTAGAAACACTGATACTAAGTCAGTCAGTCAGTCAGTAACACTGTTACTAGCTCAGTCAGTCAGTTAGTAACACTGTTACTAAGTCAGTCAGTCAGTTAGTAACACTGTTACTAGCTCAGTCAGTCAGTCAGTCAGTTAGTAACACTGTTACTAGCTCAGTCAGTCAGTCAGTTAGTAACACTGTTACTAGCTCAGTCAGTCAGTCAGTTAGTAACACTGTTACTAGCTCAGTCAGTCAGTCAGTTAGTAACACTGTTACTAGCTCAGTCAGTCAGTTAGTTAGTAACACTGATACTAAGTCAGTCAGTCAGTCAGTAACACTGTTACTAGCTCAGTCAGTCAGTTAGTAACACTGTTACTAGCTCAGTCAGTCAGTTAGTAACACTGTTACTAGCTCAGTCAGTCAGTTAGTAACAGTGTTACTAAGTCAGTCAGTCAGTTAGTAACACTGTTACTAAGTCAGTCAGTCAGTCAGTTAGTAACACTGTTACTAAGTCAGTCAGTTAGTAACACTGTTACTAAGTCAGTCAGTCAGTCAGTTAGTAACACTGTTACTAAGTCAGTCAGTCAGTCAGTTAGTAACACTGTTACTAGCTCAGTCAGTCAGTCAGTTAGTAACACTGTTACTAAGTCAGTCAGTTAGTAACACTGTTACTAAGTCAGTCAGTCAGTTAGTAACACTGTTACTAAGTCAGTCAGTCAGTCAGTTAGTAACACTGTTACTAGCTCAGTCAGTCAGTCAGTTAGTAACAGTGTTACTAGCTCAGTCAGTCAGTCAGTTAGTAACACTGTTACTAGCTCAGTCAGTCAGTTAGTAACACTGTTACTAAGTCAGTCAGTCAGTCAGTTAGTAACACTGTTACTAAGTCAGTCAGTCAGTTAGTAACACTGTTACTAAGTCAGTCAGTTAGTAACACTGTTACTATGTCAGTCAGTCAGTCAGTTAGTAACACTGTTACTAGCTCAGTCAGTCAGTCAGTTAGTAACACTGTTACTAGCTCAGTCAGTCAGTTAGTAACACTGTTACTAAGTCAGTCAGTCAGTTAGTAACACTGTTACTAAGTCAGTCAGTTAGTAACACTGTTACTAAGTCAGTCAGTCAGTTAGTAACACTGTTACTAGCTCAGTCAGTCAGTCAGTTAGTAACACTGTTACTAGCTCAGTCAGTCAGTTAGTAACACTGTTACTAGCTCAGTCAGTCAGTCAGTTAGTAACACTGTTACTAGCTCAGTCAGTCAGTCAGTTAGTAACACTGTTACTAGCTCAGTCAGTCAGTCAGTCAGTTAGTAACACTGTTACTAGCTCAGTCAGTCAGTTAGTTAGTAACACTGTTACTAGCTCAGTCAGTCAGTCAGTCAGTAACAATGTTAGTAAGTCAGTCAGTCAGTTAGTAACACTGTTACTAAGTCAGTCAGTCAGTTAGTAACACTGTTACGAAGTCAGTCAGTCAGTTAGTAACACTGTTACTAAGTCAGTCAGTCAGTTAGTAACACTGTTACTAAGTCAGTCAGTCAGTAACACTGTTACTAAGTCAGTCAGTTAGTAACACTGTTACTAAGTCAGTCAGTTAGTAACACTGTTACTAAGTCAGTCAGTTAGTAACACTGTTACTAAGTCAGTCAGTTAGTAACACTGTTACTAAGTCAGTCAGTTAGTAACACTGTTACTAAGTCAGTCAGTTAGTAACACTGTTACTAAGTCAGTCAGTTAGTAACACTGTTACTAAGTCAGTCAGTCAGTAACACTGTTACTAAGTCAGTCAGTCAGTAACACTGTTACTAAGTCAGTCGGTCAGTAACACTGTTACTAAGTCAGTCGGTCAGTAACACTGTTACTAAGTCAGTCGGTCAGTAACACTGTTACTAAGTCAGTCAGTTAGTAACACTGTTACTAAGTCAGTCAGTTAGTAACACTGTTACTAAGTCAGTCAGTTAGTAACACTGTTAGTAAGTCAGTCAGTTAGTAACACTGTTACTAAGTCAGTCAGTTAGTAACACTGTTACTAAGTCAGTCAGTTAGTAACACTGTTACTAAGTCAGTCAGTTACTAACACTGTTACTAGCTCAGTCAGTCAGTCAGTCAGTCAGTAACACTGTTACTAAGTCAGTCGGTCAGTAACACTGTTACTAAGTCAGTCGGTCAGTAACACTGTTACTAAGTCAGTCGGTCAGTAACACTGTTACTAAGTCAGTCAGTTAGTAACACTGTTACTAAGTCAGTCAGTTAGTAACACTGTTACTAAGTCAGTCAGTTAGTAACACTGTTACTAGCTCAGTCAGTCAGTCAGTCAGTCAGTTAGTAACAGTGTTACTAAGTCAGTCAGTCAGTCAGTCAGTAACACTGTTACTAAGTCAGTCAGTTAGTAACACTGTTACTAGCTCAATCAGTCAGTCAGTTAGTAACACTGTTACTAGCTCAGTCAGTCAGTTAGTAACACTGTTACTAGCTCAGTCAGTCAGTTAGTAACACTGTTACTAGCTCAGTCAGTCAGTTAGTTAGTAACACTGTTACTAAGTCAGTCAGTTAGTAACACTGTTACTAGCTTTGTCAGTCAGTCAGTTAGTAACAGTGTTACTAAGTCAGTTAGTCAGTCAGTAACACTGTTACTAAGTCAGTCAGTTAGTAACAGTGTTACTAAGTCAGTCAGTCAGTCAGTAACACTGTTACTAAGTCAGTCAGTCAGTCAGTAACACTGTTACTAAGTCAGTCAGTTAGTAACACTGTTACTAAGTCAGTCAGTTAGTAACACTGTTACTAAGTCAGTCAGTTAGTAACACTGTTACTAAGTCAGTCAGTCAGTAACACTGTTACTAAGTCAGTCAGTTAGTAACACTGTTACTAGCTCAGTCAGTCAGTTAGTAACACTGTTATTAAGTCAGTCAGTTAGTAACACTGTTACTAAGTCAGTCAGTTAGTAACACTGTTACTAAGTCAGTCAGGTAGTAACACTGTTACTAAGTCAGTCAGTTAGTAACACTGTTACTAAGTCAGTCAGTTAGTAACACTGTTACTAAGTCAGTCAGTCAGTAACACTGTTACTAAGTCAGTCAGTTAGTAACACTGTTACTAAGTCAGTCAGTCAGTAACACTGTTACTAAGTCAGTCAGTTAGTAACACTGTTACTAAGTCAGTCAGTTAGTAACACTGTTACTAAGTCAGTCAGTTAGTAACACTGTTACTAAGTCAGTCAGTCAGTAACACTGTTACTAAGTCAGTCAGTTAGTAACACTGTTACTAAGTCAGTCAGTTAGTAACACTGTTACTAAGTCAGTCAGTCAGTAACACTGTTACTACGTCAGTCAGTCAGTAACACTGTTACTAAGTCAGTCAGTCAGTAACACTGTTACTAAGTCAGTCAGTCAGTAACACTGTTACTAAGTCAGTCGGTCAGTAACACTGCTACTAAGTCAGTCGGTCAGTAACACTGCTACTAAGTCAGTCGGTCAGTAACACTGTTACTAAGTCAGTCAGTTAGTAACACTGTTACTAAGTCAGTCAGTTAGTAACACTGTTACTAGCTCAGTCAGTCAGTCAGTCAGTCAGTTAGTAACAGTGTTACTAAGTCAGTCAGTCAGTCAGTAACACTGCTACTAAGTCAGTCAGTTAGTAACAGTGTTACTAAGTCAGTCAGTCAGTCAGTAACACTGTTACTAAGTCAGTCAGTCAGTCAGTCAGTAACACTGTTACTAAGTCAGTCAGTTAGTAACACTGTTACTAAGTCAGTCAGTCAGTAACACTGCTACTAAGTCAGTCAGTCAGTAACACTGTTACTAAGTCAGTCAGTTAGTAACACTGTTACTAAGTCAGTCAGTTAGTAACACTGTTACTATCTCAGTCAGTCAGTCAGTTAGTAACAGTGTTACTAAGTCAGTCAGTCAGTCAGTAACACTGTTACTAAGTCAGTCAGTTAGTAACAGTGTTACTAAGTCAGTCAGTCAGTCAGTAACACTGTTACTAAGTCAGTCAGTTAGTAACACGGTTACTAAGTCAGTCAGTTAGTAACACTGTTACTAAGTCAGTCAGTTAGTAACACTGTTACTAAGTCAGTCAGTCAGTAACACTGTTACTAAGTCAGTCAGTTAGTAACACTGTTACTAAGTCACTCAGTTAGTAACACTGTTACTAAGTCAGTCAGTTAGTAACACTGTTACTAAGTCAGTCAGTTAGTAACACTGTTACTAAGTCAGTCAGGTAGTAACACTGTTACTAAGTCAGTCAGTTAGTAACACTGTTACTAAGTCAGTCAGTTAGTAACACTGTTACTAAGTCAGTCAGTTAGTAACACTGTTACTAAGTCAGTCAGTTAGTAACACTGTTACTAAGTCAGTCAGTTAGTAACAATGTTACTAAGTCAGTCAGTTAGTAACACTGTTACTAAGTCAGTCAGTCAGTAACACTGTTACTAAGTCAGTCAGTCAGTAACACTGTTACTAAGTCAGTCAGTCAGTAACACTGTTACTAAGTCAGTCAGTCAGTAACACTGTTACTAAGTCAGTCAGTCAGTAACACTGTTACTAAGTCAGTCAGTCAGTAACACTGTTACTAAGTCAGTCAGTCAGTAACACTGTTACTAAGTCAGTCAGTCAGTAACACTGTTACTAGGTCATTAACACTGTTACTAAGACAGTCGGTCAGTAACACTGTTACTAAGTCAGTCAGTCAGTAACACTGTTACTAAGTCAGTCAGTTAGTAACACTGTTACTAAGTCAGTCAGTTAGTAACACTGTTACTAAGTCAGTCAGTTAGTCAACACTGTTACTAAGTCAGTCCAGTCAGTCAGTAACACTGTTACTAAGTCAGTCAGTTAGTAACAGTGTTACTAAGTCAGTCAGTCAGTCAGTAACACTGTTACTAAGTCAGTCAGTCAGTCAGTAACACTGTTACTAAGTCAGTCAGTTAGTAACACTGTTACTAAGTCAGTCAGTTAGTAACACTGTTACAAAGTCAGTCAGTTAGTAACACTGTTACTAAGTCAGTCAGTCAGTAACACTGTTACTAAGTCAGTCGGTCAGTAACACTGTTACTAAGTCAGTCAGTTAGTAACACTGTTACTAATTCAGTCAGTTAGTAACACTGTTACTAAGTCAGTCAGTTAGTAACACTGTTACTAAGTCAGTCAGTTAGTAACACTGTTACTAAGTCAGTCAGTTAGTAACACTGTTACTAAGTCAGTCAGTTAGTAACACTGTTACTAAGTCAGTCAGTTAGTAACACTGTTACTAAGTCAGTCAGTTAGTAACACTGTTACTAGGTCAGTCAGTCAGTCAGTCTGTCAGTCATACTGTTACTAGTTAGTTAGTCATAGTCAGTCAGTCAGCCACACTTTACTTGCTAAGTCTGTCATTCAGACAGTCAGTCAAACTTTTACTTGCTAATTCAGTCAGTCAGTCAGTTGGTCAGTTAATTAATGGGCTTGTCCGACATTGCAGCCGACAGTGCAGGCAGCTGACAACTGACGAACAAATCACCTAGCGTCATTAATAACTATTAATTTATTATTTGTAGATCAGCCAGTGAATCACAATATACTCATAATACATAGCAGTTTTGATGCTCTTGAACACGGCCAATGACAGCTCTGGGTGCTATTGAATTATGGAGGCTGCATGTTTAGTTCCTGTTAAATCTTCAGATCTTCATAGAACTAAACCAGTTGGTATAATCCCTATCTGGAGATGAGAGGCAGCAGAGTGGTCGACGCTGTAGAACCACAGCCAATTTCATTTGATAGCGTTAAAAAAGTTGGACATGACAACTTTCTAGGTGGTTAAGGTGGCATTTTGATGCTTCTCTAACAAAGTGTTAGTTATAACTGACTGGTCCTCCGTGGCCAGACTCACAGCTGACTGAGATTAGGACCTCTCATGTTTACTCTTTAAAAAAATAATAATCTAGAACTTAAAATGGTTCTTATGTCTCCATGGAGAACCCTTTGACGAGGCCTTTTTGGTTCCAGGTAGACCACAGAGGGTTCTACATGGAACCAAAAAGGGTTCTCCTATAGTGACACCTGAAGAACCCTTTTGGAACCCTTTTTTTCTAAGTGTGTGGACACTCAGAGCTGTGCTATCAGACACCTTTACTGGCAAACAACTCTCAGCAGTTGGTCTGCTCTCCCACGCTTCTACTGTAACAAGTATGTCTCTATTTCTCAACTCTTTAATTGTCTTGTTCTGGGGTATCTGAAAGGCCTCTATCCAATTAAACCATTGTTCTTGCACAGCAGGAGTCTGCTAATATTGAAAGGCAGATAACATTATTTTTGTTTCATCTGAATCGCTCTCTCTCTCTCACATAGACTCTTTGATGTGCTCTACTGAATAATACAAAGATGATAGAGAGACTATTTTATCCTACTTTTGATAACCTCAGTTTTCCTAATTAAAGCATATTTGTATCTTTCTGCCAGCATAACACTGATATCCTCTGACTCTTCATAACACTGATATCCTCTGACTCTTCATAACACTGATATCCTCTGACTCTTCAGCGACTTACAGTAGTGAGTGCATACATTTCATTTCATGCATTTAAAAAAATAACAATTGTACTGGCCCCCCGTGGGAATCGAACACACAACCCTGGTGTTACACACAACCCTGGTGTTACACACACCATGCTCTACCAACTGAGCCACAGGGAACAACTGAGCCTCTATGACTCTTCATAGCACTGATATCCTCTATGACTCTTCCCCCACGTAATGACCGGATAAAAAAGCAGAGTGACTCAACGTTTCATCTGCTTGATTTATTCCTTTTCATGCTGTAGATCTCTCTCTCTCCATTTTTTCCCCCCTCAGTTTGTATGGCTCTCTATCTGGCGTGGAGCCTGGACCTGCTGAGGGACATAATAAACAACGTTATCTCCTTTGGGCCTAGGTGTTTGACCAGAGCGGTTGCCCTAGAAGAGGAGTGCAGCGATGGGATCATGGTTTACTGGGCCCCCAGGCTTTGCGTGGGCAGTAGGCCTGGTTGCTACTGCATGTGGAACCCCAGAGAAGGAGTGCAGCGATGGGATCATGGGTTACTGGGGCCCCAGGCTTTGCGTGGGCAGTGGGCCTGGTTGCTACTGCATGTGGAACCCCAGAGAAGGAGTGCAGCGATGGGATCATGGTCTACTGGGGCCCCAGGCTTTGCGTGGGCAGTAGGCCTGGTTGCTACTGCATGTGGAACCCCAGAGAAGGAGTGCACCGATGGGATCATGGTTTACTGGGGCCCCAGGCTTTGCGTGGGCAGTGGGCCTGGTTGCTACTGCATGTGGAACCCCAGAGAAGGAGTGCACCGATGGGATCATGGTCTACTGGGGCCCCAGGCTTTGCGTGGGCAGTGGGCCTGGTTGCTACTGCATGTGGAACCCCAGAGAAGGAGTGCAGCGATGGGGTCATGGTCTACTGGGGCCCCTTGGCTTGCATAGGCCTCAATTGGCCAGGCTGCCTGTGGTAAGCACAGTGTAGTCAGCAGGGCTGAGATGAGTGAGTAACACCAAGCCAACCCAATAATGTGCTTAGGAACAACATGTTGGTGTTAACATTCAGTCCTCCATGCTCTCTCAGGCACTGCAGGGGTCCTGGGATGGGAAGCACTCTGGGTGCGTCTGCCTCCCAGCCCACACAGAGTAGCCCAGAGTTTTTCTATGTACTCCAAAAAAATGTTTTTATGAAGAACAGTATAGTGAACATTTCTCCTCTCTTTTCTGAGATCTGAGTCTGCCCTGGTCAGGGCTCTGACAGTCAGCAGTCGGTCCTCTCAGCAAGACATTTGTAATCTCTCGCTTGCTCTCTCTCTCTCTCCTTCAGACATATGTACAGTGCCTTCGGAAAGTATTCAGACCCCTTGACTTTTTCCACATTTTGTTACGTTACAGCCTTATTCTAAAATTGATTAAATCGTTTCCCCCCCCCTCAACAATCTACACACAATACCCCATAATGACAAAGCAAAAACTGGTCTTTAGAATTTTTTGCTAATTAATACAATAATAAACACTGAAATATCATATTTACATAAGTATTCAGACCCTATACTCAGTACTTTGTTGAAGCACCTTTGGCAGCGATTACAGCATCGGTTCTTCTTGGGTATGACACTACAAGCTTGGCACACCTGTATTTGGGGAGTTTCTCCCATTCTTCTCTGCAGATCCTCTCAGGGTGGATGGGGAGTGTCGCTGCACGGCTATTTACAGGTCTCTCCAGATATGTTCGATCAGGTTCAAGTCCGGGCTCTGGCTGGGCCACTTAAGGACATTCAAGGACACTTGTCCCAAAGCCACTCTTGCGTTGTCTTGGCTGTGTGCTTAGGGTCATTGTCCTGTTGGAAGGTGAACCTTCGCTCCAGTCTGAGGTCCGGAGCACTCTGGAGCAGGTTTTCATAAAGGATCTCTCTGTACTTTGTTCTGTTCATCTTTCCCTCGATCCTGACTAGTCTCCCAGTCCCTGCTTCTGAAAAACATCCCCAAGGCATGATGCTGTCACCACCATGCTTCACCATTTCCTCCAGACGTGACGCTTGGAATTCAGGCCAAAGAGTTCAATCTTGGTTTCATCAGACCAGAGAATCTGGTTTCTCATGGTTTGAAAGTCCTTTAGGTGCCTTTTGGCAAACTCCAAGTGGGCTATCATGTGTCTTTTACTGAGGAGTGGCTTCTGTCTGGCCACTCTACCATAAAGGCCTGATTTGGTGGAGTATTGCAGAGATAGATGTTCTTCTGGAAGGTTCTCCCATCTCCACAGAGAAACTCTGGAGCTTTGTCAGAGTTTGCTTGAGTCTCGTTGCAAAGGGTCTGAATACTTATGTAAATAAGGTCATTCTGTTTTTATTTGTAATGATAATTTCTAAAAACCTGTTTTCGCTTAGTCATTATGGGGTATTGTGTGTAGACTGCTGAGGATTATTATTTTTTAAATCCATTAAAAAAATAACACTAGCAGCCTACTGGTGATAACGCTAGCAGACTACTGGTGATAACACTAGCAGACTATACTGGTGATGTCACTAACAGCCTATACTGGTGATGACACTAGCAGCCTGGTGATAACAGTAGCAGACTATACTGGTGATAACACTAGCAGCCTGGTGATAACACTAGCAGCCTGGTGGTAACACTAGCAGCCTGGTGATAACACTAGCAGACTATACTGGTGATGACACTAGCAGCCTATACTGGTGATAACACTAGCAGACTATACTGGTGATAACACTAGCAGACTATACTGGTGATGACACTAGCAGCCTATACTGGTGATGACACTAGCAGCCTGGTGATAACACTAGCAGCCTATACTGGTGATGACACTAGCAGCCTATACTGGTGATAACACTAGCAGACTATACTGGTGATAACACTAGCAGCCTGGTGATAACACTAACAGGCTATACTGGTGATGACACTAGCAGCCTATACTGGTGATAACACTAGCAGACTATACTGGTGATAACACTAGCAGCCTTGTGATAACACTAGCAGACTATACTGGTGATAACACTAGCAGCCTGGTGATAACACTAGCAGACTATACTGGTGATGACACTAGCAGCCTATACTGGTGATAACACTAGCAGACTATACTGGTGATAACACTAGCAGACTATACTGGTGATGACACTAGCAGCCTATACTGGTGATGACACTAGCAGCCTGGTGATAACACTAGCAGCCTATGCTGGTGATGACACTAGCAGCCTATACTGGTGATAACACGAGCAGACTATACTGGTGATAACACTAGCAGCCTGGTGATAACACTAACAGGCTATACTGGTGATGACACTAGCAGCCTATACTGGTGATAACACTAGCAGACTATACTGGTGATAACACTAGCAGCCTGGTGATAACACTAGCAGACTATACTGGTGATAACACTAGCAGCCTGGTGATAACACTAGCAGCCTGGTGATAACACTAGCAGACTATCCTGGTGATAACACTAGCAGACTATACTGGTGATGACACTAGCAGACTATACTGGTGATAACACTAGCAGACTATACTGGTGATAACACTAGCAGACTATACTGGTGATGACACTAGCAGCCTGGTGATGACACTAGCAGACTATACTGGTGATGACACTAGCAGACTATACTGGTGATAACACTAGCAGACTATCCTGGTGATAACGATAGCAGCCTGGTGATAACACTAGCAGACTATACTGGTGATGACACTAGCAGACTATACTGGTGATGACACTAGCAGGCTATACTGGTGATAACACTAGCAGACTATACTGGTGATAACACTAGCAGACTATACTGGTGATAACACTAGCAGACTATACTGGTGATGACACTAGTCTATACTGGTGATGACACTAGCAGTCTATACTGGTGATAACACTAGCAGACTATACTGGTGATAACACTAGCAGCCTGGTGATGACACTAGCAGACTATACTGGTGATAACACTAGCAGACTATACTGGTGATGACACTAGCAGACTATACTGGTGATGACCTTACCAGCCTGGTGATAACAGTAGCAGACTATACTGGTGATAACACTAGCAGCCTGGTGATAACACTAGCAGCCTGGTGGTAACACTAGCAGCCTGGTGATAACACTAGCAGACTATACTGGTGATGACACTAGCAGCCTATACTGGTGATGACACTAGCAGCCTGGTGATAACACTAGCAGCCTATGCTGGTGATGACACTAGCAGCCTATACTGGTGATAACACGAGCAGACTATACTGGTGATAACACTAGCAGCCTGGTGATAACACTAACAGGCTATACTGGTGATGACACTAGCAGCCTATACTGGTGATAACACTAGCAGACTATACTGGTGATAACACTAGCAGCCTGGTGATAACACTAGCAGACTATACTGGTGATAACACTAGCAGACTATACTGGTGATAACACTAGCAGACTATACTGGTGATGACACTAGCAGCCTGGTGATGACACTAGCAGACTATACTGGTGATGACACTAGCAGACTATACTGGTGATAACACTAGCAGACTATCCTGGTGATAACGATAGCAGCCTGGTGATAACACTAGCAGACTATACTGGTGATGACACTAGCAGACTATACTGGTGATGACACTAGCAGGCTATAATGGTGATAACACTAGCAGACTATACTGGTGATAACACTAGCAGACTATACTGGTGATAACACTAGCAGACTATACTGGTGATGACACTAGTCTATACTGGTGATGACACTAGCAGTCTATACTGGTGATAACACTAGCAGACTATACTGGTGATAACACTAGCAGCCTGGTGATGACACTAGCAGACTATACTGGTGATAACACTAGCAGACTATACTGGTGATGACACTAGCAGACTATACTGGTGATAACACTAGCAGACTATCCTGGTGATAACGATAGCAGCCTGGTGATAACACTAGCAGACTATACTGGTGATGACACTAGCAGACTATACTGGTGATGACACTAGCAGGCTATACTGGTGATAACACTAGCAGACTATACTGGTGATAACACTAGCAGACTATACTGGTGATAACACTAGCAGACTATACTGGTGATGACACTAGTCTATACTGGTGATGACACTAGCAGTCTATACTGGTGATAACACTAGCAGACTATACTGGTGATAACACTAGCAGACTATACTGGTGATGACCCTAGCAGACTATACTGGTGATAACACTAGCAGACTATACTGGTGATAACACTAGCAGACTATACTGGTGATAACACTAGCAGACTATACTGGTGATAACACTAGCAGCCTATACTGGTGATAACACGAGCAGCCTGGTGATAACACTAGCAGCCAATACTGGTGATAACACTAGCAGCCTATACTGGTGATAACACTAGCAGCCTATACTGGTGATAACACTAGCAGCCTGGTGATAACACTAGCAGCCTATACTGGTGATAACACTAGCAGGCTATACTGGTGATAACACTAGCAGCCTATACTGGTGATAACACTAGCAGCCTATACTGGTGATAACACTAGCAGCCTGGTGATAACACTAGCAGCCTATACTGGTGATAACACTAGCAGGCTATACTGGTGATAACACTAGCAGCCTATACTGGTGATAACACTAGCAGCCTATACTGGTGATAACACTAGCAGCCTGGTGATAACACTAGCAGCCTATACTGGTGATAACACTAGCAGCCTATACTGGTGATAATACTAGCAGCCTATACTGGTGATAACACTAGCAGCCTATACTGGTGATAACACTAGCAGCCTGGTGATAACACTAGCAGCCTATATTGGTGATAACACTAGCAGACTATACTGGTGATAACTAGCAGCCTATACTGGTGATAACACCAGCAGACTATACTGGTGATGACACTAGCAGACTATACTGGTGATAACACTAGCAGACTATACTGGTGATAACACTAGCAGACTATACTGGTGATAACACTAGCAGACTATACTGGTGATAACACTAGCAGTCTATACTGGTGATAACACTAGCAGCCTGGTGATAACACTAGCAGCCTATACTGGTGATAACACTAGCAGACTATACTGGTGATAACACTAGCAGACTATACTGGTGATAACACTAGCAGCCTGGTGATAACACTAGCAGCCTATACTGGTGATAACACTAGCAGACTATACTGGTGATAACACTAGCAGCCTGGTGATAACACTAGCAGCCTATACTGGTGATAACACTAGCAGACTATACATGTGATAACACTAGCAGACTATACTGGTGATAACACTAGCAGCCTGGTGATAACACTAGCAGACTATACTGGTGATAACACTAGCAGACTATACTGGTGATAACACTAGCAGCCTGGTGATAACACTAGCAGCCTATACTGGTGATAACACTAGCAGACTATACTGGTGATAACACTAGCAGCCTGGTGATAACACTAGCAGCCTATACTGGTGATAACACTAGCAGACTATACTGGTGATAACACTAGCAGACTATACTGGTGATAACACTAGCAGCCTGGTGATAACACTAGCAGCCTATACTGGTGATAACACTAGCAGACTATACATGTGATAACACTAGCAGACTATACTGGTGATAACACTAGCAACCTGGTGATAACACTAGCAGACTATACTGGTGATAACACTAGCAGACTATACTGGTGATAACACTAGCAGCCTGGTGATAACACTAGCAGCCTATACTGGTGATAACACTAGCAGACTATACTGGTGATAACACTAGCAGACTATACTGGTGATAACAATAGCAGCCTGGTGATAACACTAGCAGACTATACTGGTGATAACACTAGCAGACTATACTGGTGATAACACTAGCAGACTATACTGGTGATAACACTAGCAGTCTATACTGGTGATAACACTAGCAGCCTGGTGATAACACTAGCAGCCTATACTGGTGATAACACTAGCAGACTATACTGGTGATAACACTAGCAGACTATACTGGTGATAACACTAGCAGCCTGGTGATAACACTAGCAGCCTATACTGGTGATAACACTAGCAGACTATACATGTGATAACACTAGCAGACTATAGTGGTGATAACACTAGCAGCCTGGTGATAACACTAGCAGCCTATACTGGTGATAAAACGAGCAGACTATACTGGTGATAACACTAGCAGACTATACTGGTGATAACACTAACAGCCTGGTGATAACAATAGCAGACTATACTGGTGATAACACTAGCAGACTATACTGGTGATAACACTAGCAGACTATACTGGTGATGACACTAGCAGACTATACTGGTGATAACACTAGCAGACTATACTGGTGATAACACTAGCAGACTATACTGGTGATAACACTAGCAGACTATACTGGTGATGACACTAGCAGCCTGGTGATGACACTAGCAGACTATACTGGTGATGACACTAGCAGACTATACTGGTGATAACACTAGCAGACTATCCTGGTGATAACGATAGCAGCCTGGTGATAACACTAGCAGACTATACTGGTGATGACACTAGCAGACTATACTGGTGATGACACTAGCAGGCTATACTGGTGATAACACTAGCAGACTATACTGGTGATAACACTAGCAGACTATACTGGTGATAACACTAGCAGACTATACTGGTGATGACACTAGTCTATACTGGTGATGACACTAGCAGTCTATACTGGTGATAACACTAGCAGACTATACTGGTGATAACACTAGCAGCCTGGTGATGACACTAGCAGACTATACTGGTGATAACACTAGCAGACTATACTGGTGATGACACTAGCAGACTATACTGGTGATGACACTAGCAGCCTGGTGATAACAGTAGCAGACTATACTGGTGATAACACTAGCAGCCTGGTGATAACACTAGCAGCCTGGTGGTAACACTAGCAGCCTGGTGATAACACTAGCAGACTATACTGGTGATGACACTAGCAGCCTATACTGGTGATGACACTAGCAGCCTGGTGATAACACTAGCAGCCTATGCTGGTGATGACACTAGCAGCCTATACTGGTGATAACACGAGCAGACTATACTGGTGATAACACTAGCAGCCTGGTGATAACACTAACAGGCTATACTGGTGATGACACTAGCAGCCTATACTGGTGATAACACTAGCAGACTATACTGGTGATAACACTAGCAGCCTGGTGATAACACTAGCAGACTATACTGGTGATAACACTAGCAGACTATACTGGTGATAACACTAGCAGACTATACTGGTGATGACACTAGCAGCCTGGTGATGACACTAGCAGACTATACTGGTGATGACACTAGCAGACTATACTGGTGATAACACTAGCAGACTATCCTGGTGATAACGATAGCAGCCTGGTGATAACACTAGCAGACTATACTGGTGATGACACTAGCAGACTATACTGGTGATGACACTAGCAGGCTATAATGGTGATAACACTAGCAGACTATACTGGTGATAACACTAGCAGACTATACTGGTGATAACACTAGCAGACTATACTGGTGATGACACTAGTCTATACTGGTGATGACACTAGCAGTCTATACTGGTGATAACACTAGCAGACTATACTGGTGATAACACTAGCAGCCTGGTGATGACACTAGCAGACTATACTGGTGATAACACTAGCAGACTATACTGGTGATGACACTAGCAGACTATACTGGTGATAACACTAGCAGACTATCCTGGTGATAACGATAGCAGCCTGGTGATAACACTAGCAGACTATACTGGTGATGACACTAGCAGACTATACTGGTGATGACACTAGCAGGCTATACTGGTGATAACACTAGCAGACTATACTGGTGATAACACTAGCAGACTATACTGGTGATAACACTAGCAGACTATACTGGTGATGACACTAGTCTATACTGGTGATGACACTAGCAGTCTATACTGGTGATAACACTAGCAGACTATACTGGTGATAACACTAGCAGACTATACTGGTGATGACCCTAGCAGACTATACTGGTGATAACACTAGCAGACTATACTGGTGATAACACTAGCAGACTATACTGGTGATAACACTAGCAGACTATACTGGTGATAACACTAGCAGCCTATACTGGTGATAACACGAGCAGCCTGGTGATAACACTAGCAGCCAATACTGGTGATAACACTAGCAGCCTATACTGGTGATAACACTAGCAGCCTATACTGGTGATAACACTAGCAGCCTGGTGATAACACTAGCAGCCTATACTGGTGATAACACTAGCAGGCTATACTGGTGATAACACTAGCAGCCTATACTGGTGATAACACTAGCAGCCTATACTGGTGATAACACTAGCAGCCTGGTGATAACACTAGCAGCCTATACTGGTGATAACACTAGCAGGCTATACTGGTGATAACACTAGCAGCCTATACTGGTGATAACACTAGCAGCCTATACTGGTGATAACACTAGCAGCCTGGTGATAACACTAGCAGCCTATACTGGTGATAACACTAGCAGCCTATACTGGTGATAATACTAGCAGCCTATACTGGTGATAACACTAGCAGCCTATACTGGTGATAACACTAGCAGCCTGGTGATAACACTAGCAGCCTATATTGGTGATAACACTAGCAGACTATACTGGTGATAACTAGCAGCCTATACTGGTGATAACACCAGCAGACTATACTGGTGATGACACTAGCAGACTATACTGGTGATAACACTAGCAGACTATACTGGTGATAACACTAGCAGACTATACTGGTGATAACACTAGCAGACTATACTGGTGATAACACTAGCAGTCTATACTGGTGATAACACTAGCAGCCTGGTGATAACACTAGCAGCCTATACTGGTGATAACACTAGCAGACTATACTGGTGATAACACTAGCAGACTATACTGGTGATAACACTAGCAGCCTGGTGATAACACTAGCAGCCTATACTGGTGATAACACTAGCAGACTATACTGGTGATAACACTAGCAGCCTGGTGATAACACTAGCAGCCTATACTGGTGATAACACTAGCAGACTATACATGTGATAACACTAGCAGACTATACTGGTGATAACACTAGCAGCCTGGTGATAACACTAGCAGACTATACTGGTGATAACACTAGCAGACTATACTGGTGATAACACTAGCAGCCTGGTGATAACACTAGCAGCCTATACTGGTGATAACACTAGCAGACTATACTGGTGATAACACTAGCAGCCTGGTGATAACACTAGCAGCCTATACTGGTGATAACACTAGCAGACTATACTGGTGATAACACTAGCAGACTATACTGGTGATAACACTAGCAGCCTGGTGATAACACTAGCAGCCTATACTGGTGATAACACTAGCAGACTATACATGTGATAACACTAGCAGACTATACTGGTGATAACACTAGCAACCTGGTGATAACACTAGCAGACTATACTGGTGATAACACTAGCAGACTATACTGGTGATAACACTAGCAGCCTGGTGATAACACTAGCAGCCTATACTGGTGATAACACTAGCAGACTATACTGGTGATAACACTAGCAGACTATACTGGTGATAACAATAGCAGCCTGGTGATAACACTAGCAGACTATACTGGTGATAACACTAGCAGACTATACTGGTGATAACACTAGCAGACTATACTGGTGATAACACTAGCAGTCTATACTGGTGATAACACTAGCAGCCTGGTGATAACACTAGCAGCCTATACTGGTGATAACACTAGCAGACTATACTGGTGATAACACTAGCAGACTATACTGGTGATAACACTAGCAGCCTGGTGATAACACTAGCAGCCTATACTGGTGATAACACTAGCAGACTATACATGTGATAACACTAGCAGACTATAGTGGTGATAACACTAGCAGCCTGGTGATAACACTAGCAGCCTATACTGGTGATAAAACGAGCAGACTATACTGGTGATAACACTAGCAGACTATACTGGTGATAACACTAGCAGCCTGGTGATAACAATAGCAGACTATACTGGTGATAACACTAGCAGACTATACTGGTGATAACACTAGCAGACTATACTGGTGATGACACTAGCAGACTATACTGGTGATAACACTAGCAGACTATACTGGTGATAACACTAGCAGACTATACTGGTGATAACACTAGCAGACTATACTGCAGACTGATAACACTAGCAGCCTGGTGATAACACTAGCAGACTATACTGGTGATAACACTAGCAGCCTGGTGATAACACTAGCAGACTATACTGGTGATAACACTAGCAGACTATACTGGTGATAACACTAGCAGCTACTGGTGATAACACTAGCAGCCTATACTGGTGATAACACTAGCAGCCTATACTGGTGAAACACTAGCAGACTGTGATAACACTAGCAGCCTGATAACACTAGCAGCTTATAACACTAGCAACCTGGTGATAACACTAGCAGACTATACTGGTGATAACACTAGCAGACTATACTGGTGATAACACTAGCAGCCTGGTGATAACACTAGCAGCCTATACTGGTGATAACACTAGCAGCCTGGTGATAACACTAACAGGCTATACTGGTGATGACACTAGCAGCCTATACTGGTGATAACACTAGCAGACTATACTGGTGATAACACTAGCAGCCTGGTGATAACACTAGCAGACTATACTGGTGATAACACTAGCAGACTATACTGGTGATAACACTAGCAGACTATACTGGTGATAACACTAGCAGCCTGGTGATAACACTAGCAGACTATACTGGTGATGACACTAGCAGACTATACTGGTGATAACACTAGCAGACTGGTGATAACACTAGCAGCCTGGTGATAACACTAGCAGCCTATACTGGTGATAACACCAGCAGACTATACTGGTGATGACACTAGCAGACTATACTGGTGATAACACTAGCAGACTATACTGGTGATAACACTAGCAGCCTGGTGATAACACTAGCAGCCTGGTGATAACACTAGCAGACTATACTGGTGATAACACTAGCAGACTATACTGGTGATAACACTAGCAGCCTGGTGATAACACTAGCAGCCTATACTATACTGGTGATAACACTAGCAGACTATACTGGTGATAACACTAGCAGCCTGGTGATAACATAGCAGCTATACTGGTGATAACACTAGCAGACTATACTGGTGATAACACTAGCAGCCTGGTGATAACACTAGCAGCCTATACTGGTGATAACACTAGCAGACTATACTGGTGATAACACTAGCAGACTATACTGGTGATAACACTAGCAGACTATACTGGTGATAACACTAGCAGACTATACTGGTGATAACACTAGCAGACTATACTGGTGATAACACTAGCAGACTATACTGGTGATAACACTAGCAGACTATACTGGTGATAACACTAGCAGCCTGGTGATAACACTAGCAGCCTATACTGGTGATAACACTAGCAGACTATACTGGTGATAACACTAGCAGACTATACTGGTGATAACACTAGCAGCCTATACTGGTGATAACACTAGCAGACTATACTGGTGATAACACTAGCAGACTATACTGGTGATAACACTAGCAGCCTGGTGATAACACTAGCAGCCTATACTGGTGATAACACTAGCAGACTATACTGGTGATAACACTAGCAGCCTGGTGATAACACTAGCAGCCTATACTGGTGATAACACTAGCAGACTATACTGGTGATAACACTAGCAGACTATACTGGTGATAACACTAGCAGCCTGGTGATAACACTAGCAGCCTATACTGGTGATAACACTAGCAGCAACTGGTGATAACACTAGCAGCTATACTGGTGATAACACTAGCAGACTATACTGGTGATAACACTAGCAGCCTGGTGATAACACTAGCAGCCTATACTGGTGATAACACTAGCAGACTATACTGGTGATAACACTAGCAGACTATACTGGTGATAACACTAGCAGCCTGGTGATAACACTAGCAGACTATACTGGTGATAACACTAGCAGACTATACTGGTGATAACACTAGCAGCCTGGTGATAACACTAGCAGCCTATACTGGTGATAACACTAGCAGACTATACTGGTGATAACACTAGCAGACTATACTGGTGATAACACTAGCAGCCTGGTGATAACACTAGCAGACTATACTGGTGATAACACTAGCAGACTATACTGGTGATAACACTAGCAGACTATACTGGTGATAACACTAGCAGACTATACTGGTGATAACACTAGCAGCCTGGTGATAACACTAGCAGCCTATACTGGTGATAACACTAGCAGACTATACTGGTGATAACACTAGCAGACTATACTGGTGATAACACTAGCAGCCTGGTGATAACACTAGCAGCCTATACTGGTGATAACACTAGCAGACTATACTGGTGATAACACTAGCAGACTATACTGGTGATAACACTAGCAGCCTGGTGATAACACTAGCAGACTATACTGGTGATAACACTAGCAGACTATACTGGTGATAACACTAGCAGCCTGGTGATAACACTAGCAGCCTATACTGGTGATAACACTAGCAGACTATACTGGTGATAACACTAGCAGACTATACTGGTGATAACACTAGCAGCCTGGTGATAACACTAGCAGACTATACTGGTGATAACACTAGCAGACTATACTGGTGATAACACTAGCAGCCTGGTGATAACACTAGCAGACTATACTGGTGATAACACTAGCAGACTATACTGGTGATAACACTAGCAGCCTGGTGATAACACTAGCAGCCTATACTGGTGATAACACTAGCAGACTATACTGGTGATAACACTAGCAGACTATACTGGTGATAACACTAGCAGCCTGGTGATAACACTAGCAGCCTATACTGGTGATAACACTAGCAGACTATACTGGTGATAACACTAGCAGACTATACTGGTGATAACACTAGCAGCCTGGTGATAACACTAGCAGCCTATACTGGTGATAACACTAGCAGACTATACTGGTGATAACACTAGCAGACTATACTGGTGATAACACTAGCAGCTTACTGGTGATAACACTAGCAGACTATACTGGTGATAACACTAGCAGACTATACTGGTGATAACACTAGCAGACTATACTGGTGATAACACTAGCAGACTATACTGGTGATAACACTAGCAGACTATACTGGTGATAACACTAGCAGACTATACTGGTGATAACACTAGCAGCCTGGTGATAACACTAGCAGCCTATACTGGTGATAACACTAGCAGACTATACTGGTGATAACACTAGCAGACTATACTGGTGATAACACTAGCAGCCTGGTGATAACACTAGCAGCCTATACTGGTCCTGGTGATAACACTAGCAGACTATACTGGTGATAACACTAGCAGACTATACTGGTGATAACACTAGCAGACTATACTGGTGATAACACTAGCAGACTATACTGGTGATAACACTAGCAGACTATACTGGTGATAACACTAGCAGCCTGGTGATAACACTAGCAGACTATACTGGTGATAACACTAGCAGACTATACTGGTGATAACACTAGCAGCCTGGTGATAACACTAGCAGCCTATACTGGTGATAACACTAGCAGACTATACTGGTGATAACACTAGCAGACTATACTGGTGATAACACTAGCAGCCTGGTGATAACACTAGCAGACTATACTGGTGATAACACTAGCAGACTATACTGGTGATAACACTAGCAGCCTGGTGATAACACTAGCAGCCTATACTGGTGATAACACTAGCAGACTATACTGGTGATAACACTAGCAGACTATACTGGTGATAACACTAGCAGCCTGGTGATAACACTAGCAGACTATACTGGTGATAACACTAGCAGACTATACTGGTGATAACACTAGCAGACTATACTGGTGATAACACTAGCAGACTATACTGGTGATAACACTAGCAGCCTGGTGATAACACTAGCAGCCTATACTGGTGATAACACTAGCAGACTATACTGGTGATAACACTAGCAGACTATACTGGTGATAACACTAGCAGCCTGGTGATAACACTAGCAGCCTATACTGGTGATAACACTAGCAGACTATACTGGTGATAACACTAGCAGACTATACTGGTGATAACACTAGCAGCCTGGTGATAACACTAGCAGCCTATACTGGTGATAACACTAGCAGACTATACTGGTGATAACACTAGCAGACTATACTGGTGATAACACTAGCAGCCTGGTGATAACACTAGCAGACTATACTGGTGATAACACTAGCAGACTATACTGGTGATAACACTAGCAGCCTGGTGATAACACTAGCAGCCTATACTGGTGATAACACTAGCAGACTATACTGGTGATAACACTAGCAGACTATACTGGTGATAACACTAGCAGCCTGGTGATAACACTAGCAGACTATACTGGTGATAACACTAGCAGACTATACTGGTGATAACACTAGCAGCCTGGTGATAACACTAGCAGCCTATACTGGTGATAACACTAGCAGACTATACTGGTGATAACACTAGCAGACTATACTGGTGATAACACTAGCAGCCTGGTGATAACACTAGCAGCCTATACTGGTGATAACACTAGCAGACTATACTGGTGATAACACTAGCAGACTATACTGGTGATAACACTAGCAGCCTATACTGGTGATAACACTAGCAGACTATACTGGTGATAACACTAGCAGACTATACTGGTGATAACACTAGCAGCCTATACTGGTGATAACACTAGCAGACTATACTGGTGATAACACTAGCAGACTATACTGGTGATAACACTAGCAGCCTGGTGATAACACTAGCAGCCTATACTGGTGATAACACTAGCAGACTATACTGGTGATAACACTAGCAGCCTGGTGATAACACTAGCAGCCTATACTGGTGATAACACTAGCAGACTATACTGGTGATAACACTAGCAGACTATACTGGTGATAACACTAGCAGACTATACTGGTGATAACACTAGCAGACTATACTGGTGATAACACTAGCAGACTATACTGGTGATAACACTAGCAGACTATACTGGTGATAACACTAGCAGACTATACTGGTGATAACACTAGCAGCCTGGTGATAACACTAGCAGCCTATACTGGTGATAACACTAGCAGACTATACTGGTGATAACACTAGCAGACTATACTGGTGATAACACTAGCAGCCTGGTGATAACACTAGCAGACTATACTGGTGATAACACTAGCAGACTATACTGGTGATAACACTAGCAGACTATACTGGTGATAACACTAGCAGACTATACTGGTGATAACACTAGCAGACTATACTGGTGATAAAACGAGCAGACTACACTGGTGATAACACTAGCAGACTATACTGTTGATAACACTAGCAGCCTGGTGATAACACTAGCAGACTATACTGGTGATAACACTAGCAGACTATACTGGTGATAACACTAGCAGACTATACTGGTGATAACACTAGCAGACTATACTGGTGATAACACTAGCAGTCTATACTGGTGATAACACTAGCAGCCTATACTGGTGATAACACTAGCAGCCTATACTGGTGATAAGCACTAGCAGACTATACTGGTGATAACACTAGCAGCCTGGTGATAACACTAGCAGCCTATACTGGTGATAACACTAGCAGACTATACTGGTGATAACACTAGCAGACTATACTGGTGATGACACTAGCAGACTTTACTGGTGATAACACTAGCAGTCTATACTGGTGATAACACTAGCAGACTATACTGGTGATAACACTAGCAGACTATACTGGTGATAACACTAGCAGACTATACTGGTGATAACACTAGCAGCCTGGTGATAACACTAGCAGCCTATACTGGTGATAACACCAGCAGACTATACTGGTGATGACACTAGCAGACTATACTGGTGATAACACTAGCAGCCTATACTGGTGATAACACTAGCAGACTATACTGGTGATAACACTAGCAGACTATACTGGTGATAACACTAGCAGCCTGGTGATAACACTAGCAGACTATACTGGTGATAACACTAGCAGACTATACTGGTGATAACACTAGCAGCCTGGTGATAACACTAGCAGCCTATACTGGTGATAACACTAGCAGACTATACTGGTGATAACACTAGCAGACTATACTGGTGATAACACTAGCAGCCTGGTGATAACACTAGCAGACTATACTGGTGATAACACTAGCAGACTATACTGGTGATAACACTAGCAGACTATACTGGTGATAACACTAGCAGACTATACTGGTGATAACACTAGCAGCCTGGTGATAACACTAGCAGCACTATACTGGTGATAACACTAGCAGACTATACTGGTGATAACACTAGCAGACTATACTGGTGATAACACTGCAGCCGGGCCAGCAGCCTATACTGGTGATAACACTAGCAGACTATACTGGTGATAACACTAGCAGACTATACTGGTGATAACACTAGCAGCCTGGTGATAACACTAGCAGACTATACTGGTGATAACACTAGCAGACTATACTGGTGATGACACTAGCAGACTTTACTGGTGATAACACTAGCAGTCTATACTGGTGATAACACTAGCAGACTATACTGGTGATAACACAAGCAGACTATACTGGTGATAACACTAGCAGAGTATACTGGTGATAACACTAGCAGCCTGGTGATAACACTAGCAGCCTATACTGGTGATAACACCAGCAGACTATACTGGTGATGACACTAGCAGACTATACTGGTGATAACACTAGCAGCCTATACTGGTGATAACACTAGCAGACTATACTGGTGATAACACTAGCAGACTATACTGGTGATAACACTAGCAGCCTGGTGATAACACTAGCAGACTATACTGGTGATAACACTAGCAGACTATACTGGTGATAACACTAGCAGCCTGGTGATAACACTAGCAGCCTATACTGGTGATAACACTAGCAGACTATACTGGTGATAACACTAGCAGACTATACTGGTGATAACACTAGCAGCCTGGTGATAACACTAGCAGACTATACTGGTGATAACACTAGCAGACTATACTGGTGATAACACTAGCAGACTATACTGGTGATAAAACTAGCAGACTATACTGGTGATAACACTAGCAGTCTATACTGGTGATAACACTAGCAGACTATACTGGTGATAACACTAGCAGACTATACTGGTGATAACACTAGCAGCCTGGTGATAACACTAGCAGCCTATACTGGTGATAACACTAGCAGACTATACATGTGATAACACTAGCAGACTATACTGGTGATAACACTAGCAGCCTGGTGATAACACTAGCAGACTATACTGGTGATAACACTAGCAGACTATACTGGTGATAACACTAGCAGCCTGGTGATAACACTAGCAGACTATACTGGTGATAACACTAGCAGACTATACTGGTGATAACACTAGCAGACTATACTGGTGATAAAACGAGCAGACTACACTGGTGATAACACTAGCAGACTATACTGTTGATAACACTAGCAGCCTGGTGATAACACTAGCAGACTATACTGGTGATAACACTAGCAGACTATACTGGTGATAACACTAGCAGACTATACTGGTGATAACACTAGCAGACTATACTGGTGATAACACTAGCAGCCTGGTGATAACACTAGCAGCCTATACTGGTGATAACACTAGCAGACTATACTGGTGATAACACTAGCAGACTATACTGGTGATAACACTAGCAGCCTGGTGATAACACTAGCAGACTATACTGGTGATAACACTAGCAGACTATACTGGTGATGACACTAGCAGACTTTACTGGTGATAACACTAGCAGTCTATACTGGTGATAACACTAGCAGACTATACTGGTGATAACACAAGCAGACTATACTGGTGATAACACTAGCAGAGTATACTGGTGATAACACTAGCAGCCTGGTGATAACACTAGCAGCCTATACTGGTGATAACACCAGCAGACTATACTGGTGATGACACTAGCAGACTATACTGGTGATAACACTAGCAGCCTATACTGGTGATAACACTAGCAGACTATACTGGTGATAACACTAGCAGACTATACTGGTGATAACACTAGCAGCCTGGTGATAACACTAGCAGACTATACTGGTGATAACACTAGCAGACTATACTGGTGATAACACTAGCAGCCTGGTGATAACACTAGCAGCCTATACTGGTGATAACACTAGCAGACTATACTGGTGATAACACTAGCAGACTATACTGGTGATAACACTAGCAGCCTGGTGATAACACTAGCAGACTATACTGGTGATAACACTAGCAGACTATACTGGTGATAACACTAGCAGACTATACTGGTGATAACACTAGCAGACTATACTGGTGATAACACTAGCAGTCTATACTGGTGATAACACTAGCAGACTATACTGGTGATAACACTAGCAGACTATACTGGTGATAACACTAGCAGCCTGGTGATAACACTAGCAGCCTATACTGGTGATAACACTAGCAGACTATACATGTGATAACACTAGCAGACTATACTGGTGATAACACTAGCAGCCTGGTGATAACACTAGCAGACTATACTGGTGATAACACTAGCAGACTATACTGGTGATAACACTAGCAGCCTGGTGATAACACTAGCAGACTATACTGGTGATAACACTAGCAGACTATACTGGTGATAACACTAGCAGACTATACTGGTGATAAAACGAGCAGACTACACTGGTGATAACACTAGCAGACTATACTGTTGATAACACTAGCAGCCTGGTGATAACACTAGCAGACTATACTGGTGATAACACTAGCAGACTATACTGGTGATAACACTAGCAGACTATACTGGTGATAACACTAGCAGACTATACTGGTGATAACACTAGCAGCCTGGTGATAACACTAGCAGCCTATACTGGTGATAACACTAGCAGACTATACTGGTGATAACACTAGCAGACTATACTGGTGATAACACTAGCAGCCTGGTGATAACACTAGCAGACTATACTGGTGATAACACTAGCAGACTATACTGGTGATGACACTAGCAGACTTTACTGGTGATAACACTAGCAGTCTATACTGGTGATAACACTAGCAGACTATACTGGTGATAACACAAGCAGACTATACTGGTGATAACACTAGCAGAGTATACTGGTGATAACACTAGCAGCCTGGTGATAACACTAGCAGCCTATACTGGTGATAACACCAGCAGACTATACTGGTGATGACACTAGCAGACTATACTGGTGATAACACTAGCAGCCTATACTGGTGATAACACTAGCAGACTATACTGGTGATAACACTAGCAGACTATACTGGTGATAACACTAGCAGCCTGGTGATAACACTAGCAGACTATACTGGTGATAACACTAGCAGACTATACTGGTGATAACACTAGCAGCCTGGTGATAACACTAGCAGCCTATACTGGTGATAACACTAGCAGACTATACTGGTGATAACACTAGCAGACTATACTGGTGATAACACTAGCAGCCTGGTGATAACACTAGCAGACTATACTGGTGATAACACTAGCAGACTATACTGGTGATAACACTAGCAGACTATACTGGTGATAAAACTAGCAGACTATACTGGTGATAACACTAGCAGTCTATACTGGTGATAACACTAGCAGACTATACTGGTGATAACACTAGCAGACTATACTGGTGATAACACTAGCAGCCTGGTGATAACACTAGCAGCCTATACTGGTGATAACACTAGCAGACTATACATGTGATAACACTAGCAGACTATACTGGTGATAACACTAGCAGCCTGGTGATAACACTAGCAGACTATACTGGTGATAACACTAGCAGACTATACTGGTGATAACACTAGCAGCCTGGTGATAACACTAGCAGACTATACTGGTGATAACACTAGCAGACTATACTGGTGATAACACTAGCAGACTATACTGGTGATAAAACGAGCAGACTACACTGGTGATAACACTAGCAGACTATACTGTTGATAACACTAGCAGCCTGGTGATAACACTAGCAGACTATACTGGTGATAACACTAGCAGACTATACTGGTGATAACACTAGCAGACTATACTGGTGATAACACTAGCAGACTATACTGGTGATAACACTAGCAGTCTATACTGGTGATAACACTAGCAGCCTATACTGGTGATAACACTAGCAGCCTATACTGGTGAAAGCACTAGCAGACTATACTGGTGATAACACTAGCAGCCTGGTGATAACACTAGCAGCCTATACTGGTGATAACACTAGCAGACTATACTGGTGATAACACTAGCAGACTATACTGGTGATGACACTAGCAGACTTTACTGGTGATAACACTAGCAGTCTATACTGGTGATAACACTAGCAGACTATACTGGTGATAACACAAGCAGACTATACTGGTGATAACACTAGCAGAGTATACTGGTGATAACACTAGCAGCCTGGTGATAACACTAGCAGCCTATACTGGTGATAACACCAGCAGACTATACTGGTGATGACACTAGCAGACTATACTGGTGATAACACTAGCAGCCTATACTGGTGATAACACTAGCAGACTATACTGGTGATAACACTAGCACACTATACTGGTGATAACACTAGCAGCCTGGTGATAACACTCGCAGACTATACTGGTGATAACACTAGCAGACTATACTGGTGATAACACTAGCAGCCTGGTGATAACACTAGCAGCCTATACTGGTGATAACACTAGCAGACTATACTGGTGATAACACTAGCAGACTATACTGGTGATAACACTAGCAGCCTGGTGATAACACTAGCAGACTATACTGGTGATAACACTAGCAGACTATACTGGTGATGACACTAGCAGACTTTACTGGTGATAACACTAGCAGTCTATACTGGTGATAACACTAGCAGACTATACTGGTGATAACACTAGCAGCCTATACTGGTGATAACACTAGCAGACTATACTGGTGATAACACTAGCAGACTATACTGGTGATGACACTAGCAGACTTTACTGGTGATAACACTAGCAGTCTATACTGGTGATAACACTAGCAGACTATACTGGTGATAACACAAGCAGACTATACTGGTGATAACACTAGCAGAGTATACTGGTGATAACACTAGCAGCCTGGTGATAACACTAGCAGCATATACTGGTGATAACACCAGCAGACTATACTGGTGATGACACTAGCAGACTATACCAGTGATAACACTAGCAGCCTATACTGGTGATAACACTAGCAGACTATACTGGTGATAACACTAGCAGACTATACTGGTGATAACACTAGCAGCCTGGTGATAACACTAGCAGACTATACTGGTGATAACACTAGCAGACTATACTGGTGATAACACTAGCAGCCTGGTGATAACACTAGCAGCCTATACTGGTGATAACACTAGCAGACTATACTGGTGATAACACTAGCAGACTATACTGGTGATAACACTAGCAGCCTGGTGATAACACTAGCAGACTATACTGGTGATAACACTAGCAGACTATACTGGTGATGACACTAGCAGACTTTACTGGTGATAACACTAGCAGTCTATACTGGTGATAACACTAGCAGACTATACTGGTGATAACACAAGCAGACTATACTGGTGATAACACTAGCAGAGTATACTGGTGATAACACTAGCAGCCTGGTGATAACACTAGCAGCCTATACTGGTGATAACACCAGCAGACTATACTGGTGATGACACTAGCAGACTATACTGGTGATAACACTAGCAGCCTATACTGGTGATAACACTAGCAGACTATACTGGTGATAACACTAGCAGACTATACTGGTGATAACACTAGCAGCCTGGTGATAACACTAGCAGACTATACTGGTGATAACACTAGCAGACTATACTGGTGATAACACTAGCAGCCTGGTGATAACACTAGCAGCCTATACTGGTGATAACACTAGCAGACTATACTGGTGATAACACTAGCAGACTATACTGGTGATAACACTAGCAGCCTGGTGATAACACTAGCAGACTATACTGGTGATAACACTAGCAGACTATACTGGTGATAACACTAGCAGACTATACTGGTGATAACACTAGCAGACTATACTGGTGATAACACTAGCAGCCTGGTGATAACACTAGCAGCCTATACTGGTGATAACACTAGCAGCCTGGTGATAACACTAGCAGCCTATACTGGTGATAACACTAGCAGACTATACATGTGATAACACTAGCAGACTATACTGGTGATAACACTAGCAGCCTGGTGATAACACTAGCAGACTATACTGGTGATAACACTAGCAGACTATACTGGTGATAACACTAGCAGACTATACTGGTGATAAAACGAGCAGACTACACTGGTGATAACACTAGCAGACTATACTGTTGATAACACTAGCAGCCTGGTGATAACACTAGCAGACTATACTGGTGATAACACTAGCAGACTATACTGGTGATAACACTAGCAGACTATACTGGTGATAACACTAGCAGACTATACTGGTGATAACACTAGCAGTCTATACTGGTGATAACACTAGCAGCCTATACTGGTGATAACACTAGCAGCCTATACTGGTGAAAGCACTAGCAGACTATACTGGTGATAACACTAGCTGACTATACTGGTGATAACACTAGCAGCCTGGTGATAACACTAGCAGCCTATACTGGTGATAACACTAGCAGACTATACTGGTGATAACACTAGCAGACTATACTGGTGATAACACTAGCAGCCTGGTGATAACACTAGCAGACTATACTGGTGATAACACTAGCAGACTATACTGGTGATAACACTAGCAGACTATACTGGTGATGACACTAGCAGACTATACTGGTGATAACACTAGCAGTCTATACTGGTGATAACACTAGCAGACTATACTGGTGATAACACAAGCAGACTATACTGGTGATAACACTAGCAGAGTATACTGGTGATAACACTAGCAGCCTGGTGATGACACTAGCAGACTATACTGGTGATAACACTAGCAGTCTATACTGGTGATAACACTAGCAGACTATACTGGTGATAACACTAGCAGACTATACTGGTGATAACACTAGCAGACTATACTGGTGATAACACTAGCAGACTATACTGGTGATAACACTAGCAGACTATACTGGTGATGACACTAGCAGACTATACTGGTGAAACACTAGCAGACTATACTGGTGATATCACTAGCAGCCTATACTCTTGATGACACTAGCAGACTATACTGGTGATGACACTAGCAGACTATACTGGTGATAACACTAGCAGCCTATACTGGTGATGACACTAGCAGACTATACTGGTGATAACACTAGCAGACTATACTGGTGATAACACTAGCAGCCTGGTGATAACACTAGCAGCCTATACTGGTGATAACACCAGCAGACTATACTGGTGATGACACTAGCAGACTATACTGGTGATAACACTAGCAGCCTATACTGGTGATAACACTAGCAGACTATACTGGTGATAACACTAGCAGACTATACTGGTGATAACACTAGCAGCCTGGTGATAACACTAGCAGACTATACTGGTGATAACACTAGCAGACTATACTGGTGATAACACTAGCAGCCTGGTGATAACACTAGCAGCCTATACTGGTGATAACACTAGCAGACTATACTGGTGATAACACTAGCAGACTATACTGGTGATAACACTAGCAGCCTGGTGATAACACTAGCAGACTATACTGGTGATAACACTAGCAGACTATACTGGTGATAACACTAGCAGACTATACTGGTGATAACACTAGCAGACTATACTGGTGATAACACTAGCAGTCTATACTGGTGATAACACTAGCAGCCTGGTGATAATACTAGCAGCCTATACTGGTGATAACACTAGCAGACTATACTGGTGATAACACTAGCAGACTATACTGGTGATAACACTAGCAGCCTGGTGATAACACTAGCAGCCTATACTGGTGATAACACCAGCAGACTATACTGGTGATGACACTAGCAGACTATACTGGTGATAACACTAGCAGCCTATACTGGTGATAACACTAGCAGACTATACTGGTGATAACACTAGCAGACTATACTGGTGATAACACTAGCAGCCTGGTGATAACACTAGCAGACTATACTGGTGATAACACTAGCAGACTATACTGGTGATAACACTAGCAGCCTGGTGATAACACTAGCAGCCTATACTGGTGATAAAACGAGCAGACTACACTGGTAATAACACTAGCAGACTATACTGGTGATAACACTAGCAGCCTGGTGATAACACTAGCAGACTATACTGGTGATAACACTAGCAGACTATACTGGTGATAACACTAGCAGTCTATACTGGTGATAACACTAGCAGCCTATACTGGTGATAACACTAGCAGCCTATACTGGTGAAAGCACTAGCAGACTATACTGGTGATAACACTAGCAGACTATACTGGTGATAACACTAGCAGCCTGGTGATAACACTAGCAGCCTATACTGGTGATAACACTAGCAGACTATACTGGTGATAACACTAGCAGACTATACTGGTGATAACACTAGCAGCCTGGTGATAACACTAGCAGACTATACTGGTGATAACACTAGCAGACTATACTGGTGATGACACTAGCAGACTATACTGGTGATGACACTAGCAGACTATACTGGTGATGACACTAGCAGACTATACTGGTGATAACACTAGCAGCCTATACTGGTGATGACACTAGCAGACTATACTGGTGATGACACTAGCAGACTATACTGGTAATGACACTAGCAGCCTATACTGGTGATGACACTAGCAGACTATACTGGTGATAACACTAGGAGCCTGGTGATATCACCAGTATAGGCCCACAGTTTATCATTCTGGATATATTGTCTATGAGTTTGATGCTTTTCGGTAATATGTACCAATGACCGGTGTGTGTGTGTGTGTGTGTGTGTGTGTGTGTGTGTGTGTGTGTGTGTGTGTGTGTGTGTGTGTGTGTGTGTGTGTGTGTGTGTGTGTGTGTGTGTGTGTATCACCAGGGGAAGGAGACTGAGGAGGAAGAGGAGGTGGCCGTGGGCATGGACAAAGGCTTCATGGATGAATTCTTTGAGCAGGTGAGATACATCCTTTTTTTTTTACTCTGTTATTTTCTCTCTCTCTCTCATTACATTGACTTCTAATGAATAACTTTCCACTCATTGCTCAAAACAGTTCTCCTGACAAGCAGTCTCATCTGCATAGAGATAAGGTGACTGCTCCAGTCTCATCTGCATGGATATGACTGCTGCTCTCTCGTTGGTATTTCCTCTGCGTATGAATTCAATAGGCTTTTTAAGCACGCCGTACTCCATCATATGCTATATCCCCCCTCCAGTGTGCTTAGATTTGATATATTATGCTCATAGATGTTGTTCCTCGTGAGGAGTGGATCGTTAAGTATTTCATTTCAAAGGCCTTTTATTGATTCCCACACAAAACATTATCCCCCAGGCCTAGCATTGAAAATGAACACCGTTTTTCCTTTTGAATTGTACATATTGGAGGTCAGTGCTCCAAAGGGCCTTAAAGGTCCATGTTGTACATTTTCTATAGGGTTGTGTGTTTGTCCATGCGTTTGTGAGTGTTTTTCCGTATGCTGTTCACTTGAAGAAGGAACCTTTAGTGAGGTTGTCGAGGGCTCTTCTAAGGGGGCCCATTTGACTGTTGCACCAGTTTAGATCTCCACAGAGAGAGGCATGCTGGGAGAAGGACACACACACACACACACACACACACACACACACACACACACACACACACACACACACACACACACACACACACACACACCAGTGGCGGTCGGTGCCTTTTAAGATTAGGAAGGACAATTATTTGGCCTTATTTCTATTACAGCATAGGATGACTGTCATTCATATTCCATTCACCCAGCTCAATGTAACATTTATAGGTTTAGGCTACTACATGATAATAAAACGTTCCCTATACACATCATGAGGTTGTTACAACAGGTCGAGAGACGAATTGGAGTAATCAGACAGTGATACATTCAATACTGCCTTGATCACTCTTGTCTGCATCTAGCTGATCTAGGGTGGAATCATTAGTCCAAACAGTTGAAAAACGTTCAATTTTGCATCTAAAACGAGAGTTTCTGTTGAACAAATTCAGGTAGGTCCCTCCCAGTTTCATTCCGTTTGCTTCCGTTTAAGAAACGTTTTGAATCTGAACAATCTGCGGACCAAGAAGTCGCCTCCTGCAAGAACCTCCAAGATGGCGGACTGAACACAGCAGTGTAGATCCCCTCAAGATAAAACGTAATATTCAATATCGGTAAGTCAGACTAAATATTAGCACTACACAAACTGGTGGGTAATAACCTCCAATCTGGATAACAACACAAAACAAATCATAAGACTAGAGAAATGTATCGACAAATATTACGAAAACAAGCAACAGCCAAACATGATGGAGAGTAAGACAGGGGAACCAATCTCAACATGATGGAGAGTAAGACAGGGGAACCAATCTCAACATGACGGAGGGTAAGACAGGGGAACCAATCTCAACATGATGGAGAGTAAGACAGGGGAACCAATCTCAACATGACGGAGAGTAAGACAGGGGAACCAATCTCAACATGACGGAGAGTAAGACAGGGGAACCAATCTCAACATGATGGAGAGTAAGACAGGGGAACCAATCTCAACATGACGGAGAGTAAGACAGGGGAACCAATCTCAACATGACAGAGAGTAAGACAGGGGAACCAATCTCAACATGATGGAGAGTAAGACAGGGGAACCAATCTCAACATGAGGGAGAGTAAGACAGGGGAACCAATCTCAACATGACAGAGAGTAAGACGGGGGAACCAATCTCAACATGACGGAGAGTAAGACAGGGGAACCAATCTCAACATGACGGAGAGTAAGACAGGGGAACCAATCTCAACATGACGGAGAGTAAGACAGGGGAACCAATCTCAACATGACGGAGGGTAAGACAGGGGAACCAATCTCAACATGACGGAGAGTAAGACAGGGGAACCAATCTCAACATGAGGGAGAGTAAGACAGGGGAACCAATCTCAACATGACGGAGAGTAAGACAGGGGAACCAATCTCAACGTGACGGAGAGTAAGACAGGGGAACCAATCTCAACATGACGGAGAGTAAGACAGGGGAACCAATCTCAACATGACGGAGGGTAAGACAGGGGAACCAATCTCAACATGACGGAGAGTAAGACAGGGGAACCAATCTCAACATGAGGGAGAGTAAGACAGGGGAACCAATCTCAACATGACGGAGAGTAAGACAGGGGAACCAATCTCAACGTGACGGAGAGTAAGACAGGGGAACCAATCTCAACATGACAGAGAGTAAGACAGGGGAACCAATCTCAACATGACGGAGAGTAAGACAGGGGAACCAATCTCAACATGACAGAGAGTAAGACAGGGGAACCAATCTCAACATGACGGAGAGTAAGACAGGGGAACCAATCTCAACATGACGGAGGGTAAGACAGGGGAACCAATCTCAACATGACGGAGAGTAAGACAGGGGAACCAATCTCAACATGAGGGAGAGTAAGACAGGGGAACCAATCTCAACATGACGGAGAGTAAGACAGGGGAACCAATCTCAACATGACGGAGAGTAAGACAGGGGAACCAATCTCAACATGAGGGAGAGTAAGACAGGGGAACCAATCTCAACATGACAGAGAGTAAGACGGGGGAACCAATCTCAACATGACAGAGAGTAAGACAGGGGAACCAATCTCAACATGACGGAGAGTAAGACAGGGGAACCAATCTCAACATGAGGGAGAGTAAGACAGGGGAACCAATCTCAACATGAGGGAGAGTAAGACAGGGGAACCAATCTCAACATGACGGTGAGTAAGACAGGGGAACCAATCTCAACATGACAGAGTAAAATCTGAAACGAAAACGTGACTCTTCTACAGACACAGACGATTTAATCTTTTCACCAGCAGGAATGGTAAAGGTCGAAACCCATCTGTTTAAATCAATAAATGACAAACTGGGCTACATACTTGCTCTAGTCAGTGAGGATATAAAAGAGTTGAAGGCCTCGAGATGAGTGACGAAAAAGCTGTGACACTGGAGAAAGAGACAAACAAGCATAAAGGAACAGTCAATAAGATTGAAACTGATGTTAATGAACTTAAAAAGGAAAACATCGTTCTGAGAGAAGCCTTACTTCACATACAGACTAGATCCATGAGAGAACATCTGGTACTTACAGGTATCCAAGAGAAAGAAGGAGAAGTTCCTCAATGTGTAGTTATTGTGTAGAGTTCCTACTTACAGCGCTTCAGATCCCACGCGAAGCTATCGACAAAATCCAGCTCCAACAACTCTAAGAGCAGAGGTATGAACGCCCAATCGTTGCCTTATTTAAAGATAAAATAATGGTTAAAAGCCTGGGTAAAAGACCTGCTGGCATGAAAATAGGCATGAATGATCAGTTCCCGAAGGAAAATACAGAACGCCTCAAAGTTCTGTATCCAATCTTCAAGGAAAATAGATTGAAAGGGAAACGCATAGCTCTCGTAGTCGATAAACTGGATATTGATAACCAAATGTTCAGAGACACAGAGACTACTCCATGGCTATTCTAAATGTTACAAAGTTCTCATAGAGGAGGCAAATAATGAAACACAATACTAGCCATGGTATGGATTGTAATAATACAAAACAATATATAGCTTTTCTATCTATCTTCAAATATAACTAAATGGAACACAAAAGCACTAATTCAGCATGGTGGAGATAAAAACACAGCAGACAGAAGGCTCAGTATGTGGGTATGTGTGGATGTATTGAGATGGATGGATGGTGTGGTGTGTATTTTCTGGTGTTTGGGAGAGTGTGGCGTTACATGAGTGAGAAAGGAAATGGTTGCATATCCCAGAACCAATGTATGTCTGTGAGCAGGGGTTGTGAGAGAGCTTTCAATGTTGTGCAGATGAGGGATATACATTTTATAATGAATTATACATCTAATGTATTTATTTATGGACCTATCATGGTGGAACTGCATTTTAAAATAAATTATGCATCTAATGTTTCCGGAAATATTCCATGGGAAGTTCAGCCCGGGAATTTGGGGAATTTTGCTTAAATTCATCAAACAAGTTAGCTTATAACAGTGAGCCTTTTTTTTGTGGGATACACAAGGCAATTCTAGGTCTTGTGTCATATTTTGGTTAAACTATCCCCAATTCAATAGCATTTCAACCCTCTGCATGCACAATGCATTCTTCCATCACATGTACAGCTGATTCTCAAGATCTTGCACACTAATGAGATGCTATTAAGCCCACACTACTACACTGTCTGAGCCAAGGACTACATCCTTTCTGGTCAGTTTTGATTACAATACTGGGTGGGGTGAATATATTTCATATGACACATGGTTTTTTGTTAACTAGTAAATAGTAGCCTACAGAAAAGTGTGTTTAAATAATTTCTAACTTGTTAACAATTTCTGCTAGTTAGTTTTTGCTACCATGTGGGTTTTAGCTTGCTTGAGCCTGCTAACCGAGGGGTGTTAATTCACCTGTTTCCATACATGTTTCATTTTAAAACATTTATCTTACAAAGGAGTTGTTTAATGTAACTGCTTTTATAGTGCTTTTTTTTTTTTTTTTTACTCATTAGAAAAAAATCTTTACAGCAAAATGCCACAGGCACTATCTGATGTGTGGAGACATTTCACTGCAGCTAATGTAGAACGAAAATCGTACATTTGCAAATACTGTGCCAAATCCTGCAAAGAATGCAACAAAGATGCAGAATCATCTGGCCAAGTGCATAAAGTTCCCTCAGCGCTCACAACAAGCAACCTCTGACAAAAGTCCCTCTACTTCTATTCGAGGTGAAAATTATGAATCCGACACCTTATCGATAGCAACAGCTCATGGTCCTTCTTGAATCAGACGTTTTTTGACTCAATGGAGGATTGTAGTCAGAGAAATGCTGATGAATGTCTTGCTCGAGCTGTGTGTGCAACTGGTTCACCTCTGATGCTCACAGGCAATGTGTATTGGAAGAGATTTCTGAATGTTCGCCCAGCATACACCCCTCCAACCAGACATGCTTTATCTACTAATTTGCTGGATGCAGAGTTTAACAGAGTTCAAGTGAAGGTCAAGGAAATCATAGAGAAAGCAGGCTGTATTGCAATCATCTCTGATGGGTGGTTGAATGTTTGGGGGCAAGGAATAATTAACTACATCATCTCCACCCCTCAACCTGTATTCTACAAGAGCACAGACACAAGGGACAGCAGACACACCGGTCTCTACATTACAGATGAGCTGAAGGCAGTCATCAATGACCTTGGACCACAGAAGGTATTTGCACCGGTGACAGACAATGTTGTGAACATGAAGGCTGCTTGGTCTAAAGTGGAGGAGTCCTACCCTCACATCACACCCATTGGCAGTGCTGCTCATGCATTGAATCTGAATTGAATGGCACTAAAAACAATGGACACACTCTACAAGAGAGCCAAGGAAATGGTTAGATATGTGAATGGTCATCACATTATAGCAGCAATCTACCTCACCAAGCAAAGTGAGAAGAATAAGAGCACCACATTGAAGCTGCCCAGCAACACCCGTTGGGGTGGTGTTGTCATCATGTTTGACAGTGTCCCGGAGGGGAAGGAGTCTCTCCAAGAAATGGCCATATCACAGTCTGCCGATATGGACAGCCCCATCAAGAAGATCCTCCTGGGTGACGTATTTTGGGAGAGAGTGATAAGCAGCCTGAAACTCCTGAAACCTATAGCAGTAGCCATTGCACGGATTGAGGGAGACTATGCCATCCTGTCTGATGTTCAGACTCTGCTTGCAGATGTAAGAGAAGAAATCCGTACTGCCCTGCCCACTTCACTGTTGCTCCAAGTACAGGAAACTGCAGTTCTGAAATACATCAAAAAGCGGGAAGACTTCTGCCTGAAGCCCATACATGCTGCAGCGTACATGTTGGACCCCAAGTATGCTGACAAGAACATCCTGTCTGGTGCAGAGATCAACAAGGCCTATGGTGTCATCACTATGTGTCTCACCACCTTGGCCTGGATGAGGGCAAGATTCTTGGTAGTCTGGCCAAGTACACTTCCAAGCAAGGGCTTTGGGATGGAGATGCAATATGGCAGTCGTGCCAACATATCTCATCAGCCACCTGATGGAACGGACTTTTTGGATCTGAGGCTCTTTCCCCTGTTGCCTCCATCATCCTCCAAATCCCACCAACATCAGCCGCCTCAGAGCGCAACTGGTCCTTGTTTGGGAACACACACACCAAAGCACGCAACAGGCTGACCAATACAAGGGTTGAGAAATTGGTGGCCATCCGGGCAAATTTGAGGCTTTCGAGCCTGACAACGAGCCATCCTCAACAAGGTTGGAAAGTGACAGTGAAGATGAGGCCTCAGAGTCTGATGTTCAAGAGGTGGATGTTGAGGAGTTCCAGGGAGAAGACATGGAAGCCTGAGAGGAAGACAACCAAAGCTTTAGTTTCTAGACTATCATTTTACAGATGTATGTTGAAAACGTTTTTGGGAGATGCGATGGATCATTGAGGATCATTCAATATTCCCTTACTTTTGTTGTTCAGTGAAATCATCCCATGTGAAGAGTCAACTAATTGAATTAAAGTTTAATTGGTAACAAAATAGTTTTTTTTATTTCTATTGGAAGGATTTAATCATTTGCAATTATGTCTACTTATGATAAGGCAAAAGGTTTATGTTTCTGTCTCCATATGATATGGTAAATATATCCAATGCAAAAAACATCTTTATTTAAATGGGAATAATATTAATTTGCATATATTTCCCTTAATTTCCATTATATTCGAGTAATTCCCATATATTCCCGTTAATTCCCACAGAAGGTTTCCACCTCTGAATATTCCCCAGAATGTGCAACCCTAGTCTTATATTGATGGAACGGTCCACAACTCTATACCCTAGACACCCACCTGAACGACCCAGATACTAATGAGAAGTCCCTATCTATTTTATGGGCCTGCTGTAAGCGGCCTGTGTGCAGCCAAAATGCGGTCAGAGACCTTCTAGAGCAGTACAGCTCCCTCAAGATTCTGAGCCTGCCTGGCAGGGTTGGTTCTGCAAAGCCAGAGCCCCCTGATGGGAGAGCATAATATACAAGGAAATTCTCAACGCTGCTAATGAGAACCTTGAAGACCTTGTACCTAGCCGGTGGGGATTCTGGTGGGGTGCCCCAACCCAGGCAGTGGCAGTGCTGGCAACACTGGCTGCAGTAACCCATGGGGAGGGCTTCACACTCAGACATTCAGAGAGGGGGCAAACTATTGTGGCCCTGGTGGCACAAAATAATCAAAGGTCTGACTGCACAGAGATGCTTGGGAATATGGGGCGACCGGTAGCCTAGCGGTTAGAGGCAGGTAGCCTAGCGGTTAGAGGCAGGTACCCTAGAGGTTAGAGGCAGGTAGCCTAGTGGTGGGGCGTTGGACTAGTAACTGAAAGGTTGCAAGATTGAATCCCCGAGCTGACAAGGTAAAAATCTATCGTTCTGCCCCTGAACAAGTCAGTTAACCCACTGTTCCTAGGCTGTCATTGAAAATAAGAATGTGTTCTTAACTGACTTGCCTAGTTAAATAAAGGTAAAATAAATAATAAAATGGTCCCAACGGGGGACCATGTGTGGGTGTTTCAGGGGAAGGGGGTGGATCTGACCTCCATCACCTAGGACGGGACAATGGTTAATCATTTCTGCCCATTTTTTTTTGCTCAGTTTTGCAGGCTTTCTCATACAGCTGCAATTGTATATGCATTTGTAAATCAAGACCTTTCTTGAATTTAGCTCTGGGATGGTGCAACTGTTGAGAGTCTGAGTCTATGGTTGTTGTGGGGGAAAGTGTGTGTGTGTGTGTGTGTGTGTGTGTGTGTGTGTGTGTGTGTGTGTGTGTGTGTGTGTGTGTGTGTGTGTGTGTGTGTGTGTGTGTGTGTGTGTGTGTGTGTGTGTGTGTGTGTGTGTGTCCCACAACTGTTGCGAGGGAGTAAAAGATATTAGGACAATATAGGATGAATCACAATAATTGTTTGCTAAAAAATAATTGCTTGCCATAATATAATTTTGGTAATGGCGAGACTGATGAGATGTAAAAATCCTTTGCATAAACTGCCTAGATTACTGCAAATATTAATAGCTAATTATGGAAAATAAGATAAGAAAAACAGGAACTTTAAATTGTTAATAGCTATATATAACACAAATCGAG
Source organism: Salmo salar (assembly GCF_965601325.2). Lineage (NCBI taxonomy): Eukaryota > Metazoa > Chordata > Actinopteri > Salmoniformes > Salmonidae > Salmo > Salmo salar. The sequence goes on from NC_138310.1 coordinate 88,273,960, forward strand.
GTGAGGGCGATGGAAATGCATTTGGCGGTTGATCTGCTTCTGTTCTGTGGGTGGCACTGTGTGCTCTTTTCAAAGGATGGGTCCCGGTCTCCCCGGGGTCATGGGATCCGGGGGGTCGGGGGTGGTCTGCCGGGCATTGGGATGACAACCCAACTTGGGATGAGGAGGGGTTTTAGCGGGTGGAATAGTGGGGACCAATTGGAGGTTTACTTAGTAGCAATGCAAATATCATGGTACAGCTATATAGACACTCAATCATCATGTTACTTTTTAATGGTACGTTTTGTGTCAGACCAGGGGGTTGGGTCAAAACGTTTACACAGATCAGACACGGACAGAGTATGATTAGCTCAGTTTCAAAGGTGTTTATTAAAATAATTGTCCAAAAGAAAAGAATCGGTCTCCCCCAAGAGACCCTCTCCGGGATACCGTCTTCTGGGCTCCGGGTCTTGCTGTATCCTGTGGGGATCAAAAACTGAACTCTCTCCTGTTACCTCTGGTACTGTCCCCAACTATACAGGAGTCCTTTCCTCCCCCAGTCTCTTCCCTGTGTGCCTCCCTTCTGGCAGATTTATGGGACTTGTACAGCTGGTGAGCAATCAGCCCTTGATTACTCACCAATCGCCAATCTGCCCCAATTAGTCCTGGCCGGAGAGCCCGTCGAGACCTGGCACGTCCAGCAGATAGAGCCATCGCCTCGTGATGTATACTCCGTCTGTCACCAGGCCTCGACGAGTCTCCTCCTGGTGGCTGACTTGCTGTACGCCACAGTTTACCAACATATATTTTGATAAATTGAATTGAAAGTTTCTCATTATGGTAAGTGGTGAAATAAGTATAGCCATTTATAATTGTAATGGCTTAGCAGATAATAAGAAAAGACGATCACTATTTACATGGCTAAAAGAGAAGGAATATATCTATTGTTTACAGGAAACTCAGTCAACTATTTTAGATGAAGTTTTGTGGAAAAAGGACTGGGGGGGTGAAATATATTTCTCCCATGGGGCAAAAGAAATTCAAAAGGGGTGATGATATTAATTAACAGTAATTTTGATCCAAATGTACAAATTGTTCAAACAGATCCTCAAGGTAGATGGATTATTTTAAATATGTTATTGGACCATAAACAGATATGGCTTATTAACCTATACGGTCCAAATAATGATGATCCAAGCTTCTTTGAAAATATATATAAGAATTTATCAACTCAACAAGCAACACTAGACTATTATTATGGTGGGAGATTTCAATACGGTCTTAAATACCTCTATGGATCGTAAAGGAAATCACAATACAAACTACAAACTATCACCCTCAGGCACTTTATGAATGCCATGGATATATTGGAATTAGTGGATATATGGAGGCTTAAATACCCTGACCTAGTGAGATATGCATGGCGGAGGCTTAATCAAGCTAGTTGTCTTGACTACTTTCTTATGTCATTCTCTCTGGCACCAAAAGTTTAAAAAGTGTTGCTAGGGGACAGAATGCGGTCGGGCCATCACATAATTGGCATATATATTACTCTTACAGAATTTCCACGTGGGCGAGGATATTGAAAATTTAATCAAAGCCTGTTGGATGATAACTTGTTTATAACTAGGACAGAATAATTTATAACTGACTTTTTCTGACATAACATAGGTACAGCAGATCCACTTATTGTATGGGACACTTTTAAATGTGCCGTTAGAGGCCATGCAATTTAGTACTCATTTATTAAACAAAAGCAATTTAGGTCGAAAGAGTCCATATTAACAGGAAATTGAAGGACTAACAGTACAGACAGATAGCAATAAAAACAGTACTATAGAGGCACAGAGTAAGTTAGAGGAAAAACTAAATGAAATGGAGGAATTTATTTAAAAAATATCAGTGTAATATATTATAAAAAATAAAGCGAACTGGATGGAATATGGGGAAAAATGCCCCAAATTCTTTTTCCATCTTCAACATAGAAATGCTACCAATGTTTTTTATTGAAACTTGTTACAAATGATGGAGTCACTCATGATTCACAGAATGATTTTTTGTAAGAGGAAGTAAAGTACTTTAAGAATATGTTTTTTCGTTTCAGTCTCCTCCATCTCCACTAACCAAAGCTAATTGTATGGATTTTTTCCCCAATGAATAATGTAAAATTAACATCTGTACAGAAAGACTCATGTGAAGGCCAAATTACAGAGGTGGAACTTCTTGATGCAATTAAAGCCTTTAAGTCTGGGAAAACTCCAGGGCTGGATGGCATAACAGTGGAGGTATAACTTTCTTTTACCATTATTAGCATGTTTTAACCACTCCTATATGAACGGTAGATTATCAGACACGCAACAAGAAGGTCAGGTTTCATTATTACTGAAACAGGATCCAAGTGGTAAATATAAAGATCCAGTCCATTTAAAAAATTGTGGCCTTTTATATTTCAGTGTTGAGATGCAAAAATTCTAGCTAAATGCTTGGCGCATAGAATTTAAAAGGTTTTGTCAGATATTATTCATCCTAATCAGACAGGTTTTTTACATGGACGACACATTGGAGATAATATAAGACAAATACTGGAAACAATAGAACACTATGAAATATCGGGGAAACCAGGCCTGGTTTTCATAGCTGACTTTGAAAAGGCTTTTGATAAGTTTCCTGTAAACAACAACTACCTAATACACACAATTTTCATTCACCCCTTTTAGATTTGTGTGTATTAGGTAGTTGTTGGGGAATTGTTAGATATTACTGCACTGTTGGAACTAGAAGCACAAGCATTTCGCTACACTCAAATTAACATCTGCTAACCATGTGTATGTGACCAATACAATTTGATTGGATTTGAAGTACGACTGGAGTTTATATATACATGGCTGGAATATTTCAATTTTGGAGAATCTCTCATAAAATGGGTTAGTTATGTATAGTAACCCTAGGTGTAAAATGGTAAATAATGGCTACATCTCAGAAAGTTTTAAACTGTCAAGAGGAGTAAAACAAGGATGTCCACTATCATCATATCGATGTATTATTAGCTGTTAAATTAGATCCAACAAAGGTGTCATTGGACAACTTGGATCCCTCCACAGCCTCATAGAGGATCTAGATACTTTTTGTAACCTCTCTGCATTAAAACCAAATTATGATAAGTCTACTATATTACGTATTGGATCACTAAAAAATACAACTTTTACATTAACGTGTAGTTTACCAATAAAATGGTCTGACGGGGATATGGACATACTCGGTATACATATCCCGGAAAGAAAGAAATGTTCTCACTCAAATACATTTTTATAGAAAGTTAGCAAAAATAGGTAAGATCTTGCTACCAAGGAAAGGAAAATACCTGTCTATTAGTGTAAAAATCACCCTGATTAACTCTTTACTCGTATCACAGTTTACCTATTTGCTTATGGTTTTGCCTACACTTAGTGACCTGCTTTTTATATTATATCAACAAAAAATATTTAATTTGTTTTGGAATGGCAAGCCAGAGAAAATTAAAAGGGACGATTTTATGTAATGAATATGAATTCGGAGGGCAGAAATGATTAAATATTAAAGCATTAGACCTCTCACTAAAGTCATCAGTCATACAAAAGTTATACTTAAATCCTAAATGGTTCTCTAGTAAATTAGTAAGAATGTCTCACCCCATGTTCAAGAATGGCCTTTTTTCTTTTATTCAGATTACAACTGCTCACTTTCAGTTATTTGAAAACGAAATAATCTCAAAATGATTGTTATTTTTTTAAACATGCCTTAGAAAGGTGGTTGAAATTTCAGTTTAATCCATCTGAAAAGACAAAAGAAATAATACAACAAATATTGTGGATAAACTCAATATACTAATTGGTGAAAAAAAAAAAAAATCCTAATAAAATGTGACTAATTTCTCCTGCAACTCGTCAGTCTATTCTTGTTCTGAGAAATGAAGGCTATTCCATGCGAGAAATTGCCAAGAAACTTAAGATCTCGTACAACGCTGTGTACTTCTCCCTTCACAGAACAGCACAAGCTGGCTCTAACCAGAATGGAAAGAGAAGTGGGAGGCCTCGGTGCACAGCCTTGGTGTTTATACTTGCGTACTATTGTTTGTACAGATGAACGTGGTACCTTCAGGCGTTTGGTTCATCCTTGGGAGCAATTTCCAGACTGGTGGAGGTCTAAAAAAGTTTTCTGAGGTCTTTTTTTCTGATTTCTTTTGATTTTCCCATGATGTCAAGCATAGAGGCACTGAGTTTGAAGGTAGGCCTTGAAATACATCCACAGGTACATCTCCAATTGACTCAAATTATGTCAATTAGCCTATCAAAAGCTTCTAAAACCATTACATAATTTTCTGGAATTTTCCAAGTTGTTCAAAGGCACTGTTAACTTAGTGAATGTAAACTTCTGACCCAATGGAATTGTGATACAGTGAATTATAAGTGAAATAATCTCTCTGTAAACAATTGTTGGAAAAATTACTTGTGGCATGCACAAAGTAGATGTCCTAACCGACTTGCCAAAACTATAGTTTGTTAACAAGAAATGTGTGGAGTGGTTGAAAAACGAGTTTTAATGACTCCAAACTGTAAACTTCAAACTTCAACTGTAGATATTCCGTAAAGAATCTGCCGTTTCCAGCTACAATAGTCATTTACAACATTAACAATGTCTACACTGTATTTCTGATCAATTTGATGTTATTTTAATGGAGAAAAAAATGTGTTTTTATATATTAAAAAAAGGACATTTCTAAGTGACTCAAACATTTGAACGGTTGTGTGTATGTATGTATGTATGTATGTATGTATGTGTGTGTGTGTGTGTGTGTGTGTGTGTGTGTGTGTGTGTGTGTGTGTGTGTGTGTGTGTGTGTGTGTGTGTGTGTGTGTGTAGTGTATGTATGTATGTATGTATGTATGTATGTATGTGTATACCCATCAAAAATATATGGGGGATTGGAAATTATGCAGAAAATTACATTCATGGAAGCAACAATCTATCCGTAATATTGTTTATTTTATTCCACCTTTTATTTAACCAGGTAGGCCAGTTGAGAACATGTTCTCATTTACAACTGCAACCTGGCCAAGATAAATCAAAGCAGTGTGACACAAACAACAACACAGAGTTACACATTGAATAAACAAACGTACAGTCAATAATACAGTAGAAAAACATCTATATACAGTGTGTGCAAATGAGGTAAGATAAGGGAGGTAAGGTAATAAATAGGCCGTAGTGGCGAAGAAATTACAATATAGCAATTAAACACTGGAGTGATAGATGTGCAGAAGAGATACTGGGGTGCAAAGGAGCAAAAACAATAATAACAATATGGGGATGAGGCAGTTGGATGGGCTATTTACAGATGGGCTATGTACAGGTGCAATGATCTGTGAGCTGCTCTGACAGTTGATCCACCCCCTAAAAAATAAATAAATAAACATTTTGCAACAGAATCACTGTAAATAAGACACCCCTGATCACCCATACACACAGTTCACTTCCATAACAGCCACATACAACATCATCACCTTGCTTCCTTCTGGCATTAATGTGCTCTCCTCCTCTCACCTTTTCCCTTCGCTTGTGCACATCAGCTGTCTGTGACTAGGCGGAAAAACCTTTCTAAGCCAAATCTTCATATCATAACCGCTAACCGCTACACACAGTCTACATCTTTGTCACCATATTAACGTTATAATCAACAAACTAGAACTAATGCGTTAGTAAACCTACAACCCAATCCATGTGTACAATCACACAGTACAGTGTACAGCAAGCCGTTTAGCAGTTACACCAGTGGGGCCCGGTGGCAATAAATTATAATTTATTTTAAACGAAAGCTTATCTTGACTTAGTTGGTAGAGTAGCAGTGTTGGATCGCCTTAGCCAGCTAGCTAACATAAATTGCATTCCTCTCCGTTTGAGTCAGGTTGTTGAATAGGCTAAATTTGCTGCATTAGCTAAATGAGTGAAAGGTAAACTGACAAATAAAAAAAATACAATGAAACATAGCTAACTCTCGCTCTTTCTCTCTCTTTGTATTGAAGTCAGTGCACCTAGAGGAGGACAGAAAGTAGCTGTCCTCCTGCTACACCCTCTATATAGCGGTACCCAAGAGGGTGCTGTTGATGGAACTTGCAAAACCGTGTGTTTTAATCAGTTATTCGGTGACGTGAATATTTTTAGTATAGTTTTATCTAAAAAGGATAACTTTTTTTTAAATGTTTCACAATTTATTTTTGCTTCTGAAATTCACTTAGAAGGATGATCCTCCCCTTTCTCCTCTGAGGAGCCTCTGTTGATACACACTTCATACCAGTACGTGTCTCTCATCACTGGTGATGGTGAGAGGGGGATTGGGTGATGGAGAGAGGGGATTGGGTGATGGAGAGAGGGGGATTGGGTGATGGGGGATTGGGTGATGGAGAGGGGGATTGGGTGATGGAGTGATGGTGAGAGGGGGATTGGGTGATGGAGAGAAGGGGATTGAGGGATGGAGAGAAGGGGATTGAGGGATGGAGAGATGGTGAGAGGGGGATTGGGTGATGGAGAGAAGGGGATTGAGGGATGGAGAGATGGTGAGAGGGGGATTGGGTGATGGAGTGATGGAGAGGGGGATTGGGTGATGGAGTGATGGAGAGGGGATTGGGTGATGGAGAGAAGGGGATTGAGGGATGGAGAGATGGTGAGAGGGGGATTGGGTGATGGAGAGAGGGGATTGAGGGATGGAGAGAAGGGGATTGAGGGATGGAGAGATGGTGAGAGGGGGATTGGGTGATGGAGAGAAGGGGATTGAGGGATGGAGAGATGGTGAGAAGGGGATTGGGTGATGGAGAGAGGGGGATTGGGTGATGGAGAGAGGGGGATTGGGTGATGGGGGATTGGGTGATGGAGAGGGGGATTGGGTGATGGAGTGATGGATTGGGTGATGGAGAGATGTGAGAGGGGGATTGGGTGATGGAGAGATGTGAGAGGGGGATTGGGTGATGGAGAGGGGGATTGGGTGATGGAGAGATGTGAGAGGGGGATTGGGTGATGGAGAGATGGTGAGAGGGGGATTGGGTGATGGTGAGAAGGGGATTGGGTGATGGTGAGAGGAGGATTGGGTGATGGAGTGATGGATTGGGTGATGGAGAGATGTGAGAGGGGGCTTGGGTGATGGAGAGGGGGATTGGGTGATGGAGTGATGGATTGGGTGATGGAGAGATGTGAGAGGGGGATTGGGTGATGGAGAGATGTGAGAGGGGGATTGGGTGATGGAGAGATGTGAGAGGGGGATTGGGTGATGGAGAGATGGTGAGAGGGGGATTGGGTGATGGTGAGAAGGGGATTGGGTGATGGTGAGAGGAGGATTGGGTGATGGAGTGATGGAGAGAGGGGGATTGGGTGATGGAGAGATGTGAGAGGGGGATTGGGTAATGGAGAGAGGGGGATTGGGTGATGGAGTGATGGAGAGGTGGATTGGGTGATGGAGAGAGGGGGATTGGGTGATGGAGAGGGGATTGGGTGATGATTGGGTGATGGAGAGATGTGAGAGGGGGATTGAGTGATGGAAAGGGGGATTGGGTGATAGAGAGAGGGGGATTGGGTGATGGAGTGATGGAGAGGGGGATTGGTGATATGGAGAGGGGAATTGGTGATGGAGAGATGGAGAGGGGGATTGGGTGATGGAGTGATAGAGAGGGGGATTGGGTGATGGAGAGGGGGATTGGTGATGGAGAGAGGGGTATTGGGTGATGGAGAGAGGGGTATTGGGTGATGGAGAGAGGGGGATTGGGTGATGGAGAGATGGGAGAGGGGGATTGGGTGATGGAGAGATGGGAGAGGGGGATTGGGTGATGGAGAGGGGGATTGGGTGATGTGAGACTGGTAGTGATGAAGAGCAGGAGGAATGTTACATTCAGGTGGATGAAGGGATGAATAAATGGATGGATGGATGGATGAATAATGGATAACTGACAAGAAGGGGGTCAGAGTGAGGGAGAGACCGAGTGATGAGGGAATGGTGACACAGATCTAAAGGTGTGAGACGGTCGGCTAGAATATTCTACCTGGTGACACAGGTGTTACTCTGTCTGGCTAGTGGCTTCCCTTCTTTTCTCCTCTCCTCTAATAGCCTCTTTTTCTCTCCTGGTCTCTTCTCCACCTCCTCTTTTATCTCCTCCTTCCATCTTCTCTTCTACCTGCTATCCATTATACATGTACTTCTCTTCCTCTCATCACCCTCCCTCCTCTCATCACTACCCCCTCCTCTCATCACTACCCCCTCCTCTCATCACAACCCCCCTCCTCTCATCACTACCCTCCTTCTCTCACCACCCTCCTTCTCTCATCACCCCCCTCCTCTCATCACCCTCCCTCCTCTCATCACTACTCCCCTCCTCTCATCACTACCCCCCTCCTCTCATCACCACCCTCCTTCTTTCACCACCCCCCTCCTCTCATCACCCCCCATCCTCTCATCACCCCCCTTACGTTTCACCTCTTTTATTCTTTCTGCTCATTTTTCCATCCCTGACATGTCCATCCCATGG
>NC_138310.1:88284983-88329983 GCF_965601325.2 Salmo salar
GTGGGACAACTACACTATATTAACCTCTATGGGCTAGGTGTGACGACTACACTATATTAACCTCTATGGGCTAGGTGGGTCACTACACTATATTAACCTCTATGGGCTAGGTGGGTCACTACACTATATTAACCTCTATGGGCTAGGTGGGTCACTACACTATATTAACCTCTATGGGCTAGGTGGGTCACTACACTATATTAACCTCTATGGGCTAGGTGGGACACTACACTATATTAACCTCTATGGGCTAGGTGGGTCACTACACTATATTAACCTCTATGGGCTAGGTGGGTCACTACACTATATTAACCTATATGGGCTAGGTGGGTCACTACACTATATTAACCTCTATGGGCTAGGTGAGACACTACACTATATTAACCTCTATGGGCTAGGTGGGACAACTACACTATATTAACCTCTATGGGCTAGGTGGGACGACTACACTATATTAACCTCTATGGGCTAGGTGGGTCACTACACTATATTAACCTCTATGGGCTAGGTGGGTCACTACACTATATTAACCTCTATGGGCTAGGTGGGTCACTACACTATATTAACCTCTATGGGCTAGGTGGGTCACTACACTATATTAACCTCTATGGGCTAGGTGGGACACTACACTATATTAACCTCTATGGGCTAGGTGGGTCACTACACTATATTAACCTCTATGGGCTAGGTGGGTCACTACACTATATTAACCTCTATGGGCTAGGTGGGACACTACACTATATTAACCTCTATGGGCTAGGTGGGACACTACACTATATTAACCTCTATGGGCTAGGTGGGTCACTACACTATATTAACCTCTATGGGCTAGGTGGGACACTACACTATATTAACCTCTATGGGCTAGGTGGGACACTACACTATATTAACCTCTATGGGCTAGGTGAGACACTACACTATATTAACCTCTATGGGCTAGGTGGGACACTACACTATATTAACCTCTATGGGCTAGGTGGGACACTACACTATATTAACCTCTATGGGCTAGGTGGGTCACTACACTATATTAACCTCTATGGGCTAGGTGGGACGACTACACTATATTAACCTCTATGGGCTAGGTGGGTCACTACACTATATTAACCTCTATGGGCTAGGTGAGACACTACACTATATTAACCTCTATGGGCTAGGTGGGTCACTACACTATATTTACCTCTATGGGCTAGGTGGGACACTACACTATATTAACCTCTATGGGCTAGGTGGGTCACTACACTATATTAACCTCTATGGGCTAGGTGGGACGACTACACTATATTAACCTCTATGGGCTAGGTGGGACGACTACACTATATTAACCTCTATGGGCTAGGTGGGTCACTACACTATATTAACCTCTATGGGCTAGGTGGGTCACTACACTATATTAACCTCTATGGGCTAGGTGGGACACTACACTATATTAACCTCTATGGGCTAGGTGGGTCACTACACTATATTAACCTCTATGGGCTAGGTGGGTCACTACACTATATTAACCTCTATGGGCTAGGTGGGTCACTACACTATATTAACCTCTATGGGCTAGGTGGGTCACTACACTATATTAACCTCTATGGGCTAGGTGGGTCACTACACTATATTAACCTCTATGGGCTAGGTGGGACACTACACTATATTAACCTCTATGGGCTAGGTGGGACACTACACTATATTAACCTCTATGGGCTAGGTGGGTCACTACACTATATTAACCTCTATGGGCTAGGTGGGTCACTACACTATATTAACCTCTATGGGCTAGGTGGGTCACTACACTATATTAACCTCTATGGGCTAGGTGGGACACTACACTATATTAACCTCTATGGGCTAGGTGAGTCACTACACTATATTAACCTCTATGGGCTAGGTGGGACACTACACTATATTAACCTCTATGGGCTAGGTGGGTCACTACACTATATTAACCTCTATGGGCTAGGTGGGTCACTACACTATATTAACCTCTATGGGCTAGGTGGGTCACTACACTATATTAACCTCTATGGGCTAGGTGGGACACTACACTATATTAACCTCTATGGGCTAGGTGGGTCACTACACTATATTAACCTATATGGGCTAGGTGGGTCACTACACTATATTAACCTCTATGGGCTAGGTGGGTCACTACACTATATTAACCTCTATGGGCTAGGTGGGTCACTACACTATATTAACCTCTATGGGCTAGGTGGGACGACTACACTATATTAACCTCTATGGGCTAGGTGGGACACTACACTATATTAACCTATATGGGCTAGGTGGGTCACTACACTATATTAACCTATATGGGCTAGGTGGGTCACTACACTATATTAACCTCTATGGGCTAGGTGGGTCACTACACTATATTAACCTCTATGGGCTAGGTGGGTCACTACACTATATTAACCTCTATGGGCTAGGTGGGTCACTACACTATATTAACCTCTATGGGCTAGGTGGGACGACTACACTATATTAACCTCTATGGGCTAGGTGAGTCACTACACTATATTAACCTCTATGGGCTAGGTGGAAAGACTACACTATATTAACCTCTATGGGCTAGGTGGGTCACTACACTATATTAACCTCTATGGGCTAGGTGGGTCACTACACTATATTAACCTCTATGGGCTAGGTGGGTCACTACACTATATTAACCTCTATGGGCAAGGTGGGACACTACACTATATTAACCTCTATGGGCTAGGTGGGTCACTACACTATATTAACCTCTATGGGCTAGGTGAGTCACTACACTATATTAACCTCTATGGGCTAGGTGGGTCACTACACTATATTAACCTCTATGGGCTAGGTGGGTCACTACACTATATTAACCTCTATGGGCTAGGTGGGTCACTACACTATATTAACCTCTATGGGCTAGGTGGGTCACTACACTATATTAACCTCTATGGGCTAGGTGGGTCACTACACTATATTAACCTCTATGGGCTAGGTGGGTCACTACACTATATTAACCTCTATGGGCTAGGTGGGTCACTACACTATATTAACCTCTATGGGCTAGGTGGGACACTACACTATATTAACCTCTATGGGCTAGGTGGGACACTACACTATATTAACCTCTATGGGCTAGGTGGGTCACTACACTATATTAACCTCTATGGGCTAGGTGGGTCACTACACTATATTAACCTCCATGGAGAACAGAGGGGTGATGTCACAGTTACTGCAATCGTAATATCAGTCCAACACCCGAAGCCAGATCCCTGACCTGTCTGTCTGACCGTCTGTCTGACCGTCTGTCTGACCGTCTGACCATCTGTCCGTCCGTCTGTCTGTCCGTCTGTCCGTCTGTCCGTCTGTCTGTGAGTCTGTCTGTTGCAATCCCTTTTCTCTTTTGAAAGCAACTTTTGCCCTAATTCCATTGACTTTGGTAACTAGGGATTGTTCATTAGTGAGTAATGTACTGGGAAGCGGTGGGTGGCGTGCTCACATCCGAAGCCTCACTAGAAGACTGCTCCTCCGGCGGCGTTGTTGTTTCGGTTCAGTTCAAATGCCCTGGGACAAAGGATCTGCTTTGGGAAAGTCGTATTCCTGGTCGTAGTGCTGGTTGTGCTGGTAAGTTGACATCTCTCTGATATCCAATAGTTCTTCCCGGCTGTATGTAATAACACTTAAGGTTTTCTGGGCTAACAATGTAAGAAATAATACATAAAAAACTAAATACTGCACAGTTTCCTAAGGACTTGAAGCGAAGCTGCCATCTCTATCGGCGCCATCTTTCCGACCTATGGACGTTTTGAGACAGATGTTAAGATATGACATCATTGAGGTGACATTTTAAGTCTGTCTGCCACGCTGGTGTTCTATTTCCCAGAAAACATCTCTCTATTGAGTTATTTTGTAACAAAGTTATGTTCTTCCTGAAGCTGTGTTGCTTTTATAGTCATGTTTTCACCATAAACACCTCCCTGTTTCTCCCTCCCTCCATCCATCCCTCCCTCCATCCCTCCTCACCCCCCTCTGTCATGACTGCCAGTCCTTTGCCCCAATTCTGGCCACATGGGAATATACTGTAAATCACAGCAGTAATCTACCCCCTGCCCACCACCATCTGCATCAACTCTCCTCCTCCAACCACTACACAGTGTTGGATTTCAGCCCATGCATCCCTTTAACGACTACACAGGGTTGGATTTCAGCCCATGCATCCCTTTAACGACTACACAGTGTTGGATTTGAGCCCATGCATCCCTTTAACGACTACACAGGGTTGGATTTGAGCCCATGCATCCCTTTAACGACTACACAGGGTTGGATTTCAGCCCATGCATCCCTTTAACGACTACACAGGGTTGGATTTCAGCCCATGCATCCCTTTAACGACTACACAGGGTTGGATTTGAGCCCATGCATCCCTTTAACGACTACACAGGGTTGGATTTGAGCCCATGCATCCCTTTAACGACTACACAGGGTTGGATTTGAGCCCATGCATCCCTTTAACGACTACACAGGGTTGGATTTGAGCCCATGCATCCCTTTAACGACTACACAGGGTTGGATTTGAGCCCATGCAATGAGGGGGCATGGGAAGGCAATGTGGCGTGTTTAAGATGGGGCCTTTCCATAGGTCGTTTTGTGGCATGTGAGGATCACAACAGTCAGGGTGTGTAAAATGTTAATGTCAGGCCTATTCATTATATGGAGGTCAATAGATACCTTCCTACCTCCCAGTGTGGCGCTAATGGAATAGAGACAGAGACTAATGTCATCTGGATTATGTGAGTGAGTGAGTGAGTGAGTGAGTGAGTGAGTGAGTGAGTGAGTGAGTGAGTGAGTGAGTGAGTGAGTGAGTGAGTGAGTGAGTGAGTGAGTGAGTGAGTGAGTGAGTGAGTGAGTGAGTGAGTGTGGGTGGTCCGTCTGTTTTGACCTGTAGTCGCTGACAGTTTGGAAGCCTTTTGTTAACCTCTATGGGCTAGGTGGGACGCTTGCCTACTCAACAGCCAGTGTAATCCCGTGGCGCGATATTCAAATACCTTAGAAATGCTATTACTTCAATTTCTCAAACATATGACTATTTTACACCATTTTAAAGACAAGACTCTCGTTAATCTAACCACACTGTCCAAAAAGGCTTTACAACGAAAGCAAAACATTAGATTATGTCAGCAGAGTACCCAGCCAGAAATAATCAGACACCCATTTTTCAAGCTAGCATATAATGTCACAAAAACCCAAACCACAGCTAAATGCAGCACTAACCTTTGATGATCTTCATCAGATGACACTCCTAGGACATTATGTTATACAATACATGCATGTTTTGTTCAATCAAGTTCATATTTATATCAAAAACCAGCTTTTTACATTAGCATGTGACTAGCATTCCCACCGAACACTTCCGGTGAATTTACTAAATTACTCACGATAAACGTTCACAAAAAACATAACAATTATTTTAAGAATTATAGATACAGAACTCCTTTATGCACTCGCTATGTCCGATTTTAAAATAGCTTTTTGGTGAAAGCACATTTTGCAATATTCTGAGTAGATAGCCCGGCCATCACAGGCTAGTTATTTTGACACCCACCAAGTGTGGTACTCACCAAACTCAGAATTACTATTAGAAAAATTGGCTTACCTTTGCTGTTCTTCGTCAGAATGCACTCCCAGCAGTTCTACTTCAATAACAAATGTTGGTTTGGTTCCAAATAATCCATAGTTATATCCAAATAGCGGCGTTTTGTTCGTGCGTTCAAGACACTATCCGAAGGGTAAAGAAGGGTGACGTGCCCGACGCGTTTCGTGACAAAAAAATTCAAAATATTCCATTACCGTACTTCGAAGCATGTCAAACGCTGTTTAAAATCAATCTTTATGCGATTTTTCTCGTAAAAAAGCGATAATATTCCGACCGGGGGTCGTTGTTTTCGTTCAAAGAGAGAGAAAGTAAACATGGTGTCGGCTCGTGCACGCGCCTCCAGTCTCATTGTCCTCAGATCGACCACTATCCAAATGCGCTACTGTTTTTCAGCCATGGCCTGCAAAGTCACCATTCATCGTTCTGGCGCCTTCTGAGAGCCTATGGGAGCGTTAGAAAATGTCACGTTATGCCAGAGATCCCCTGTTTTGGTTAGAGATGATCAAGAAGGCCAAGAAATAGTCAGAGAGAGCGCTTCCTGTTTGGAATCTTCTCAGATTTTGGCCTGCCAAATGAGTTCTGTTATACTCACAGACACCATTCAAACAGTTTTAGAAACTTTAGGGTGTTTTCTATCCAAATCAAACAATTATATGCATATTCGAGTTACTTGGCAGGAGTAGTAACCAGATTAAATCGGGTATGTTTTTTATCCGGCCGTGCAAATACTGCCCCCTATCCATAACAGGTTAATTAGAAAATGAGATAGTTTAATAAAAGATACGATATCAAGACAGGGTATGCTGGGATACAAGACAGTCGAGGTGATAGGTTCCACAGGTCAATATGAATAACTTCCTTACTCAACACAGGCAAATTCAACAATACATTTACAGGACTTCCGATGTGGACAGGGCCAGGACGGTATTGATCATTGGTTTGTTAAATTAGACCTGCCATCTTGCAATACTCAAATCAAATCAAATGTATTTTTATATAGCCCTTCGTACATCAGCTGATATTCTCAAAGTGCTGTACAGAAACCCAGCCTAAAACCCCAAACAGCAAGCAAAGCATGTGAAAGAAGCACGGTGGCTAGGAAAAACTCCCTAGAAAGGCCAAAAACCTAGGAAGAAACCTAGAGAGGAACCAGGCTATGAGGGGTGGCCAGTCCTCTTCTGGCTGTGCAGGGTGGATATTATAACAGAACATGGTCAAAATGTTAAAATGTTAAAATGTTCATAAATGACCAGCATGGTCAAATAATAATAATCATAGTAGTTGTCGAGGGTGCAACAAGCACGTCCGGTGAACAGGTCAGGGTTCCATAGCCGCAGGCAGAACAGTTGAAACTGGAGCAGCAGCACGGCCAGGTGGACTGGGGACAGCAAGGAGTCATCATACCAGGTAGTCCTGAGGCATGGTCCTAGGGCTCAGGTCCTCCGAGAGAAAGACAGAAAGAGAGAAAGAGAGAATTAGAGAGAGCATATTTAAATACACACAGGACACCGGATAAGACAAGAGAAATACTCCAGATGTAACAGACTGACCCTAGCCCCCCGACACATAAACTACTGCAGCATAAATACTGGAGGCTGAGACAGGAGGGATCAGAAGACACTGTGGCCCCATCCGATGATACCCCCGGACAGGGCCAAACAGGCAGGATATAACCCCACCCACTTTGCCAAAGCACAGCCCCCACACCACTAGAGGGATGTCTCCAACCACCAACTTACCGTCCTAAGACAAGGCCGAGTATAGCCCACAACGATCTCCGCCATGGCACAACCCAAGGGGGGGGGGGGCGCCAACCCAGACAGGAAGACCACGTCAGTGACTCAACCCACTCAAGTGACGCACCCCTCCCATGGACGGCATGGAAGAACACCAGTAGGCCAGTGACTCAGCCCCTGTAAAAGGGTTAGAGGCAGAGAATCCCAGTGGAAAGAGGGGAACCGGCAAGGCAGAGACAGCAAGGGCGGTTCGTTGCTCCAGCCTTTCCGTTCACCTTCACACTCCTGGGCCAGACTATACTTAATCATAGGACCTACTGAAGAGATAAGTCTTCAGTAAAGACTTAAAGGTTGAGACTGAGTCTGCGTCTCTCACATTGGTAGGCAGACCATTCCATAAAAATGGAGCTCTATAGGAGAAAGCCCTACCTCCAGCCGTTTGCTTAGAAATTCTAGGGACAATTAGCAGGCCTGCGTCTTGTGACCGTAGCGTACGTGTAGGTATGTACGGCAGGACCAAATCGTAAAGATAGGTAGGAGCAAGCCCATGTAATGCTTTGTAGGTTAGCAGTAAAACCTTGAAATCAGCCCTTGCCTTAACAGGAAGCCAGTGTAGGGAGGCTAGCACTGGAGTAATATGATCAAATTTTTTGGTTCTAGTCAGGATTCTAGCGCCGTATTTAGCACTAACTGAAGTTTATTTAGTGCTTTATCCGGGTAGCCGGAAAGTAGAGCATTGCAGTAGTCCAGCCTAGAAGTAACAAAAGCATGGATGAATTTTTCTGCGTCATTTTTGGACAGAAAATGTCTGATTTTTGCAATGTTACGTAGATGGAAAAAAGCTGTCCTTGAAACAGTCTTGATATGTTCTTCAAAAGAGAGATCAGGGTCCAGAGTAACGCCGAGGTCCTTCACAGTTTTTTTTGAGACGACTGTACAACCATCCAGATTAATTGTCAGATTCAACAGAAGATCTCTTTGTTTCTTGGGACCTAGAACAAGCATCTCTGTTTTGTCCGAGTTTAAAAGTAGAAAGTTTGCAGCCATCCACTTCTTTATGTCTGAAACACAGGCTTCTAGCGAGGGCAATTTTGGGGCTTCACCATGTTTCATTGAAATGTACAGCTGTGTGTCGTCCGCATAGCAGTGAAATTTAACATTATGTTTTCGAATGACATCCCCAAGAGGTAAAATATATAGTGAAAACAATAGTGGTCCTAAAACGGAACCTTGAGGAACACCGAAATGTACAATTGATTTGTCAGAGGACAAACCATTCACCGAGACAAACTGATATCTTTCCGACAGATAAGATCTAAACCAGGCCAGAACTTGTCCATGTAGACCAATTTGGGTTTCCAATCTCTCCAAAAGAATGTGGTGATCGATGGTATCAAAAGCGGCACTAAGATCTAGGAGCACGAGGACAGATGCAGAGCCTCGGTCTGACGTCATTAAAAGGTCATTTACTACCTTCACAAGTGCAGTCTCAGTGCTATGATGGGGTCTAAAACCAGACTGAAGCGTTTCGTATACATTGTTTGTCTTCAGGAAGGCAGTGAGTTGCTGTGCAACAGCTTTTTCAAAAAATTTTGAGAGGAATGGAAGATTCGATATAGGCCGATAGTTTTTTATAATTTCTGGATCAAGATTCGGCTTTTTCAAGAGAGGCTTTATTACTGCCACTTTTAGTGAGCTTGGTACACATCCGGTGGATAGAGAGCCGTTTATTATGTTCAACATAGGAGGGCCAAGCACAGGAAGCAGCTCTTTCAGTAGTTTAGTTGGAATAGGGTCCAGTATGCAGCTTGAGGGTTTGGAGGCCATGATTATTTTCATCATTGCGTCAAGAGATATAGTACTAAAACACTTTAGTATCTCCCTTGATCCTAGGTCCTGGCAGAGTTGTGCAGACTCAGGACAATGGAGCTTTGGAGGAATACCCAGATTTAAAGAGGAGTCTGTAATTTGCTTTCTAATGATCATGATCTTTTCCTCAAAGAAGTTCATAAATTTATTACTGCTGAAGTGAAAGCCATCCTCCATTTGCGAAGGCTGCTTTTTAGTTAGCTTTGCGACAGTATCAAAAAGAAATTTCGGATTGTTCTTATTTTCCTCAATTAAGTTGGAAAAATAGGATGATCGAGCAGCAGTAAGGGCTCTTCGATACTGCACGGTACTGTCTTTCCAAGCTAGTCGGAAGACTTCCAGTTTGGTGTGGCGCCATTTCCGTTCCAATTTTCTGGAAGTTTGCTTCAGAGCTCGTGTATTTTCTGTATACCAGGGAGCTAGTTTCTTATGACAGATGTTTTTAGTTTTTAGGGGTGCAACTGCATCTAGGGTATTGCGCAAGGTTAAATTGAGTTCCTCGGTTAGGTGGTTAACTGATTTTTGTCCTCTGGCGTCCTTGGGTAGGCAGAGGCAGTCTGGAAGGGCATCAAGGAATCTTTGGGTTGTCTGAGAATTTATAGCACGACTTTTAATGCTCCTTGGTTGGGGTCTGAGCAGATTATTTGTTGCAATTGCAAACGTAATAAAATGGTGGTCCGATAGTCCAGGATTATGAGGAAAAACATTTAGATCCACAACATTTATTCCATGGGACAAAACTAGGTCCAGAGTATGACTGTGGCAGTGAGTAGGTCCAGAGACATGTTGGACAAAACCCACTGAGTCGATGATGGCTCTGAAAGCCTTTTGGAGTGGGTCTGTGGACTTTTCCATGTGAATGTTAAAGTCACCAAAAATTAGAATATTATCTGCTATGACTACAAGATCCGATAGGAATTCAGGGAACTCAGTGAGGAACACTGCATATGGCCCAGGAGGCCTATAAACAGTAGCTATAAAAAGTGAGTGAGTAGGCTGCATAGATTTCATGACTAGAAGCTCAAAAGACGAAAACGTCATTGTTGTTTTTTTTTTTGTAAATTGAAATTTGCTATCGTAAATGTTAGCAACACCTCCGCCTTTGCCGGATGCACGGGGGGTATGGTCACTAATGTAACCAGGGGGTGAGGCCTCATTTAACACAGTAAATTCATCAGGCTTAAGCCATGTTTCAGTCAGGCCAATCACATCAAGATTATTATCAGTGATTAGTTCATTGACTATAACTGCCTTGGAAGTGAGGGATCTAACATTAAGTAACCCAATTTTGAGATGTGAGGTATCACAATCTCTTTCAATAATGGCAGGAATGGAGGAGGTCTTTATACTAGTGAGATTGCTAAAGCGAACACCGCCATTTTTAATTTTGCCCAACCTAGATCGAGGCACAGACACGGTCTCAATGGGGAAAGCTGAGCTGACTACGCTGACTGTGCTAGTGGCAGACTCCACTAAGCTGGCAGGCTGGCTAACAGCCTGCTGCCTGGCCTGCACCCTATTTCATTGTGGAGCTAGAGGAGTTAGAGCCCTGTCTATGTTCGTAGATAAGATGAGAGCACCCCTCCAGCTAGGATGGAGTCCGTCACTCCTCAACAGGCCAGGCTTGGTCCCAGAGTCCCAGAAAGAGGGCCAATTATCTACAAATTCTATCTTTTGGGAGGGGCAGAAAACAGTTTTCAACCAGCGATTGAGTTGTGAGACTCTGCTGTAGAGCTCATCACTCCCCCTAACTGGGAGGGGGCCAGAGACAATTAATCGATGCCGACACATCTTTCTAGCTGATTTACACGCTGAAGCTATGTTGCGCTTGGTGACCTCTGACTGTTTCATCCTAACATCGTTGGTGCCGACGTGGATAACAATATCTCTATACTCTCTACACTCGCCAGTTTTAGCTTTAGCCAGCACCGTCTTTAGATTAGCCTTAACGTCCGTAGCCCTGCCCCCTGGTAAACAGTGTATGATCGCTGGATGATTAGTTTTAAGTCTAATACTGCGGGTAATGGAGTCGCCAATGACTAGGGTTTTCAATTTGTCAGAGCTAATGGTGGGAGCCGTCGGCGTCTCAGACCCCACAACGGGAGGAGTAGAGACCAGAGAAGTCTCGGCCTCCGACTCCGACTCGCTTAATGGGGAGAACCGGTTGAAAGTTTCTGTCGGCTGAATAAGCGACACCGGTTGAGCATTCCTACAGCGTTTCCCTCCAGAAGCCATGAGAAAGATGTCCGGCTGCGGGGACCGTGCGAGGGGGTTTATACTAACGTTACTATCTGTACTTACTGGTGGCACAGACGCTGTTTCATCCTTTCCTACACTGAAATTACCCTTGCCTAACGATCGCGTCTGAAGCTGGGCTTGCAGCACAGCTATCCTTGCCGTAAGGCGATCGTTCTCCTGTATATTATAAGTACAACGACTGCAATTAGAAGGCATCATGTTAATGTTACTTAGCTTCGGCTGTTTGAAGTCCTGACGAACCATGTCCAGATAAAACCTCCAGGGTGAAAAAGTTGAATGAAAAAAGTTGAGTGAGGGAAAAAGTAAAAATATACGGTAATGAAAAAGTAAAAAACCGTCAGGTATCAAAGTAAGATCGGCAACAAAAACGCACAGCAGCGTAAACAAGTCTGCAAGTTGTGACCGGAAACAGGAAACTCAATGACTTCCACCACTTTCACACACACACACACACACACACACACACACACACACACACACACACACACACACACACACACACACACACACACACACACACACACACACACACACACACACACACACACACACAGCACCACTTTCAGAGGAAATGAAGAATGCAATAGGGTAAATGTCTTGTATGTCAGTGTTGCCTTCCCGATGTGATTCTGTTAGGATGGGATGGAGCTGGGGAAAAGATTTGTTGTCCAATTCTCTCTCGACAGTAGTGCTGAGGACCGTAGGCCGAAGTAGCTCACAGCCGATGGAGCTATACCCATCTCTCTCTCTCTCTGTCTCTCTGTAATTATAGGGATACTCACAGAGGGCGGGCTGATATGACTCCCTGTCCGGCCTAGGAACCCCCCCCCCCCCCCCCCCACAGTTATGTCCTTTGAGATAACTATGAGAGGTCCACATGTATGTTCCTAATGTACAGAAAACAGTTCAACAGTCCCTAGGATGAAAGACATAGCCTGTAGGTTCTAAACATTCCTTGAGTAAAATACATACACATGTTACATTAAATACACATTATACCCCTTTGTAATGTACTGTAATATGAAATATAGAATTTGACTTGCCACCTGAGCAAGTTCATGAAAAATTCACAGCAACCCAATGTAGATGTATAGGAATATAGCATTATGAGACTGAGGTGTGATTCATCAAAGGACACCTACACTATTAAGCTACAGGGAGGCTGTGTGCTGTGGGCTAGCCTAGGGCCTTGAGGTAGAGATATCAGTGTATTGGAGCTGCTCTGAGACTTTGTAATGAACATGATGGGAGACAGAGAGCTGGTTTCAAGCGCAGGGCGCAGCAGGTGTTTATTGTAAAGGACCACAGGAGGAGGCAGGTAGCTGGGTCCAGGGGCAGGCAGAAGGTCATACACAGGAGGAGGCAGGTAACTGGGTCCAGGGACAGGCAGAAGGTCATACACAGGAGGAGGCAGGTAGCTGGGTCCAGGCAGAAGGTCATACACAGGAGGAGGCAGGTAGCTGGGTCCAGGGGCAGACAGAAGGTCATACACAGTAGGAGGCAGGTAGCTGGGTCCAGGGACAGGCAGAACGTCATACACAGGAGGAGGCAGGTAGCTGGGTCCAGGGGCAGGCAGAAGGTCATACACAGGGGGTCCAAAAAGGGCAACAGTACAGGCAGGGAAAAGGCTAGTAACGTCGTCTGGGAGCTCAGGCAATAGGTTGATAACAGGAAATCCGATAGGCTAAAGTACAGGCAGGGAATAGGTAAAAGGGGTCGTTAGTGAGGCAGTCAAAAACTATCATACACGGGAGGATTAAATTACGGGAAAAACAGAGTTCCGAAAGACACGTGTCACAAAACAAACAATACCTCACAGTGATGTGGGTGCAAAGAACTGAACTAAATAGTGTGTGATAATGACCTACAGGTGTGTGAACAGGTGATCAGAATTCAGGTGATTGGGATCTAGAGAATGAGCTGCGTTCAGTGGATCTATGTGTTTGAGAATGTGAGCTGGAAGTAGACGTTACAGACTTCAGTGTATTACATTAGACCTGCTCTGAGACAGGCAGTGTATTACAATAGACCTGCTCTGAGACAGACAGTGTATTACAGTAGACCTGCTCTGAGACACAGTGTATTACAATAGACCTGCCCTGAGACAGACAGTGTATTACATTAGACCTGCTCTGAGACAGACAGTGTATTACAATAGACCTGCTCTGAGACAGTGTATTACATTAGACATTGTCTGAGACAGACAGTGTATTACATTAGACCTGTTCTGAGACAGACAGTGTATTACAATAGACCTGCTCTGAGACAGACAGTGTATTACAGTAGACCTGCTCTGAGACAGACAGTGTATTACATTAGACCTGCTCTGAGACAGACAGTGTATTACATTAGACCTGCTCTGAGACAGACAGTGTATTACAATAGACCTGCTCTGAGACAGACAGTGTATTACATTAGACCTGCTCTGAGACAGACAGTGTATTACAATAGACCTGCTCTGAGACAGACAGTGTATTACAGTAGACCTGCTCTGAGACAGTGTATTACAGTAGACCTGCTCTGAGACAGTGTATTACAGTAGACCTGCTCTGAGACAGACAGTGTATTACAGTAGACCTGCTCTGAGACAGTGTATTACAGTAGACCTGCTCTGAGACAGTGTATTACATTAGACCTGCTCTGAGACAGACAGTGTATTACAATAGACCTGCTCTGAGACACAGTGTATTACAATAGACCTGCTCTGAGACAGACAGTGTATTACATTAGACCTGCTCTGAGACAGACAGTGTATTACAGTAGACCTGCTCTGAGACAGACAGTGTATTACATTAGACCTGCTCTGAGACAGACAGTGTATTACAGTAGACCTGCTCTGAGACAGACAGTGTATTACAGTAGACCTGCTCTGAGACAGACAGTGTATTACATTAGACCTGCTCTGAGACAGACAGTGTATTACAATAGACCTGCTCTGAGACAGACAGTGTATTACAGTAGACCTGCTCTGAGACAGTGTATTACATTAGACCTGCTCTGAGACAGACAGTGTATTACAGTAGACCTGCTCTGAGACAGACAGTGTATTACATTAGACCTGCTCTGAGACAGACAGTGTATTACAGTAGACCTGCTCTGAGACAGTGTATTACATTAGACCTGCTCTGAGACAGACAGTGTATTACATTAGACCTGCTCTGAGACAGACAGTGTATTACATTAGACCTGCTCTGAGACAGACAGTGTATTACAGTAGACCTGCTCTGAGACAGACAGTGTATTACAGTAGACCTGCTCTGAGACAGACAGTGTATTACAATAGACCTGCTCTGAGACAGACAGTGTATTACATTAGACCTGCTCTGAGACAGACAGTGTATTACAGTAGACCTGCTCTGAGACAGACAGTGTATTACATTAGACCTGCTCTGAGACAGACAGTGTATTACAGTAGACCTGCTCTGAGACAGACAGTGTATTACAGTAGACCTGCTCTGAGACAGTGTATTACATTAGACCTGCTCTGAGACAGACAGTGTATTACAGTAGACCTGCTCTGAGACAGACTTTAATTTGAGAACAGACTGATTCTGGAGGGTGAGACACCTTGAGTTCAGCTGTTTAGTCTGTCTGTCTCTGTTTGTCTGTCTCTCAGCTTCTTTCTCTTCCACTCGCTCACTGTCAGCTGCCTCCATCTTCCCTAAGGGTGCTTCCCCTCTTATTTTCTAGCTTCCCCTCTTATTTTCTGTCTTCCCTACAGGTGCTTCCCCTCTTATTTTCAGCTTCCCTAAGGGTGCTTCCCCTCTTATTTTCTAGCTTCCCTTCTCTCAGCTTCTTTCTCTTCCACTCGCTCACTGTCAGCTGCCTCCATCTTCCCTAAGGGTGCTTCCCCTCTTATTTTCTAGCTTCCCCTCTTATTTTCTAGCTTCCCCTCTTATTTTCTAGCTTCCCCTCTTATTTTCTAGCTTCCCCTCTTATTTTCTGTCTTCCCCTCATATTTTCTGTCTTCCCTACGGGTGTTATTTTATTTTCTGTAATATGAGGGCTTTCTCTCTTTTCCCTCTCTGCTAAGAAAAGCTGTATCTGTGTTTTTAAGTTTCTGGCTCAGTGCCATGCACGCACACACACACGCACGCACGCACGCACGCACGCACGCACGCACACACACACACACACACACACACACACACACACACACACACACACACACACACACACACACACACACACACACAGAGAGAGTCAGGCTCTGAGTGGGACTGACAGTAAGAGAGACAGGGAACTTATTGGATTTTATACACACTTCAGTCAGCTCACAGGGCGGCTGCTGAAGAACAGGACAAGGGAGAGAGTTAGGGGTAGTCTGAAAGGGGTTACCAAGTGCAAAGTCTCGCCTGGTAGAGATGAGAGAGGGATAGTATTTTTATTTTTTTATTTAACTAGCCAAGTCAGTTAAGAACAAATTCTTATTTACAATGACGGCCTACCCTGGCCAAACCCTAACCCGGACGACGCTGGGCCAATTGTGCACCGCCCTATGGGACTCCCAATCACGGGCCGGTTGTAATACAGCCTGGAATCGAACCAGGGTGTCTGTAGTGACGCCACTAGCACTGAGATGCAGTTGCCCTTGTGTCAAAATTTCTCCTCGTGAACTGTTGTTGAACTCTTGCGTAAGTGAGTGAGGTCATGAGATGAGAGGGTAAGATCCTTGTTGAGCGTTAACTTTGTTTGTTCCCCTGTGTGTTGGCGTGCCGTATGTTCCCCTGTGTGTTGGCGTGCCGTATGTTCCCCTGTGTGTTGGCGTGCCGTATGTTCCCCTGTGTGTTGGCGTGCCGTATGTTCCCCTGTGTGTTGGCGTGCCGTATGTTCCCCTGTGTGTTGGCGTGCCGTATGTTCCCCTGTGTGTTGGCGTGCCGTATGTTCCCCTGTGTGTTGGCGTGCCGTATGTTCCCCTGTGTGTTGGCGTGCCGTATGTTCCCCTGTGTGTTGGCGTGCCGTATGTTCCCCTGTGTGTTGGCGTGCCGTATGTGCTGATGTTAGAAGGTGGTGAAGTCCAAGTGGGACGACTAGAGGTCATAGGTGTGTGGTACTTAAGTAGGCCTTAGGTTTGTCCTATGAAAACTACGAGCGAGAAAACCCTGAAGATAAAACAACTGAAAACCCTGAAGATAAAACAACTGAAAACCCTGAAGATAAAAGAACAAAAAGATCTCCAGAGTTTTTTCTGTGTTTTATTTCTGAAGACTGAAAACAATGGCTCCGATTGGCAGTGTATTCTGCCCTTCTTGTCTGAGCCCTAATGACAGGCTATATGATATACTTTGTAGTGCCCCCTTGAGCTGGGTGGTTCATATGAGAGATAGATATATGGGATACATGTTCCAGCTGGAAGACTTGACCGTGAAGATCAAGTACCTTTTCTTGTCTATATATATTCCAACCAAAATCCATGATTTTCTGTCCTGCCTTCAGTTTGACAAAATGGAATAAGATTAAACTGGGTCTATGTTAGATGGAGAATGTGCTTAGTGGAACATCACTGCCTGGTTATGCTGTTGAAGATGAAATCTGTGGGCTTAATGAGATCCAGGCCATCCATATTTCAAGCCTTGTGTAACGATCGACGTCGGGTGATGAGGAAGAGGACCAAAGCGCAGCTGGGAGCGAACACATGTTTATTCTTCACACTGAAATAAACACGTACACAAAACCAAGAAAATGCCGAGACGTTAACTGCTCGAAACACAAAGAGACAACACCCCACAAACAGCGTGGGGGGAAAAGGAACTTAAATGTGATCCCAATCAGAGACAACTAGCGACAGCTGTCTCTGATTGGGAATCGACAGAACCCAACATAGAAATAAACCAGATAGAGCTAACACAAGGCTATACCGCAAACATAGAAAACAAACCAAGGAAAAATACCCAACATGACACACCCTGACCCAAAATACCTGAGTTCACCTGGTCAGGGCGTGACACCTTGTGAACAAACCTAAATTGAAAGTGACAGTTTTGGTGTGTCCAATTCAATGAAGTTAAAGCTACAAAGAGTTCTAATGTGTTTGTTTTTTGAAACGCTTGCCTGCAGGTAAAAAAAAAATAATACATCTCAAATGTCCATTTGAATCATTTAGCAGATTCTCTTATCCAGAGCGACTTACAGGAACAATTAGGGTTAAGTGCCTTCCTCAAGGACACATTGACAGATTTTTCACTTAGTTGGCTCGGGGTTTTCAACCAACAACATTTAAATTACTGGCCCAATGCTCTTAAACGCTAAGCTACCGCACTCTGTCTCTTGTGCTCTCTCTCTCTCTCTCTCTCTCTCATTCTCTCTCTACCTCTCTCTCTTTCTCTCTACACCTCTCTACCTCTCTTTCTCGTTCTCTCTTTACCTCTCTCTCGTTCTCTCTTTACCTCTCTCTCTTTCTCTCTACACCTCTCTCTCTGTCTCTCTCTCTCTACCTCTCTCTCTTTCTCTCTACACCTCTCTACCTCTCTCTCTCTCGTTCTCTCTTTACCTTGCTCTCTTTCTCTCTACACCTCTCTCTCTGTCTCTCTCTCTCTACCTCTCTCTCTTTCTCTCTACACATCTCTACCTCTCGCTCTCTCTCTCGTTCTCTCTTTACCTCGCTCTCGTTCTCTCTTTACCTCTCTCTCTTTCTCTCTACACCTCTCTCTCTGTCTCTCTCTCTCTACCTCTCTCTCTTTCTCTCTACACCTCTCTACCTCTCTCTCTCTCGTTCTCTCTTTACCTTGCTCTCTTTCTCTCTACACCTCTCTCTCTGTCTCTCTCTCTCTACCTCTCTCTCTTTCTCTCTACACATCTCTACCTCTCGCTCTCTCTCTCGTTCTCTCTTTACCTCGCTCTCTTTCTCTCTTTACCTCTCTCTCTTTCTCTCTACACCTCTCTCTCTCTCTCTCTCTCTACCTATCTCTCAGCAGCCTACACATGGTCCTGTGCAGAGAGGGCTGCATTACCTCATGGAAACACAGGGCCTTCGTTGGGGTTTGACCCCGTGTTGTTGTTTATTCATTTTTGTTGTTGAAGAGAATGCACTGTGACTAGGTTAGTTAAGGTGAGTGGGTTAGTTAACTAACTGGAGTTAGAAATGGGGAGTGGGTTAGTTAAGGGGAGTGGGGTTAGTTAAGGGGAGTGGGGTTAGTTATGGGGAGTGGGGTTAGTTATGGGGAGTGGGGTTAGTTAAGGGGGAGTGGGGTTAGTTAAGGGGAGTGGGGTTAGTTAAGGGGGAGTGGGGTTAGTTAAGGGGAGTGGGGTTAGTTAAGGGGAGTGTGTTAGTTATGGGGAGTGGGGTTAGTTAAGGGGGAGTGGGGTTAGTTAAGGGGAGTGGGGTTAGTTAAGGGGAGTGGGGTTAGTTAAGGGGGAGTGGGGTTAGTTAAGGGGAGTGGGTTAGTTAAGGGGGAGTGGGGTTAGTTAAGGGGAGTGGGGTTAGTTAAGGGGAGTGGGTTAGTTATGGGGAGTGGGGTTAGTTAAGGGGAGTGGGGTTAGTTAAGGAGAGTGGGGTTAGTTAAGGGGGAGTGGGGTTAGTTAAGGGGAGTGGGTTAGTTATGGGGAGTGTGGTTAGTTAAGGGGGGTGGGGTTAGTTAAGGGGAGTGGGGATAGTTAGGGGGAGTGGGGTTAGTTAAGGGGAGTGGGTTAGTTAAGGGGAGTGGGGTTAGTTAAGGGGGAGTGGGGTTAGTTAAGGGGGAGTGGGGTTAGTTATGGGGAGTGGGTTAGTTATGGGGAGTGGGGTTAGTTAAGGGGGGTGGGGTTAGTTAAGGGGAGTGGGGTTAGTTAAGGGGGAGTGGGGTTAGTTAAGGGGGAGTGGGGTTAGTTAAGGGGGAGTGGGGTTAGTTATGGGGAGTGGGTTAGTTATGGGGAGTGGGGTTAGTTAAGGGGGGTGGGGTTAGTTAAGGGGAGTGGGGTTAGTTAAGGGGGAGTGGGGTTAGTTATGGGGAGTGGGGTTAGTTATGGGGAGTGGGGTTAGTTATGGGGAGTGGGGTTAGTTAAGGGGGAGTGGGGTTAGTTAAGGGGGAGTGGGGTTAGTTATGGGGAGTGGGGTTAGTTAAGGGGAGTGGGGTTAGTTAAGGGGATTGGGGTTAGTTATGGGGAGTGGGGTTAGTTAAGGGGAGTGGGGTTAGTTAAGGGGGAGTGGGTTAGTTATGGGAAGTGGGTTAGTTATGGGGAGTGGGGTTAGTTAAGGGGGAGTGGGGTTAGTTAAAGGGGAGTGGGGATAGTTAAGGGGGAGTGGGGTTAGTTAAGGGGAGTGGGGTTAGTTATGGGGAGTGGGGTTAGTTAAGGGGGAGTGGGGTTAGTTAAGGGGAGTGGGGTTAGTTAAGGGGAGTGGAGTTAGTTATGGGGAGTGGGGTTAGTTAAGGGGGAGTGGGGTTAGTTAAGGGGGAGTGGAATAGTTAAGGGGGAGTAGGGTTAGTTAAGGGGAGTGGGGTTAGTTATGGGGAGTGGGGTTAGTTAAGAGGGAGTGGGGTTAGTTAAGGGGAGTGGGGTTAGTTAAGGGGAGTGGGGTTAGTTATGGGGAGTGGGGATAGTTAAGGGGGAGTGGGGATAGTTAAGGGGGAGTGGGGATAGTTAAGGGCGAGTGGGGTTAGTTAAGGGGGAGTGGGGATAGTTAAGGGGGAGTGGGGTTAGTTAAGGGGGAGTGGGGATAGTTAAGGGGGAGTGGGGATAGTTAAGGGGGAGTGGGGATAGTTAAGGGGAGTGGGGATAGTTAAGGGGGAGTGGGGTTAGTTAAGGGGGAGTGGGGATAGTTAAGGGGGAGTGGGGTTAGTTATGGGGAGTGGGGTTAGTTAAGGGGGAGTGGGGATACTTAAGGGGGAGTGGGGATAGTTAAGGGGGAGTGGGGTTAGTTATGGGGAGTGGGGTTAGTTATGGGGAGTGGGGATAGTTAAGGGCGAGTGGGGATAGTTAAGGGGGAGTGGGGTTAGTTAAGGGGGAGTGGGGTTAGTTATGGGGAGTGGGGTTAGTTAAGGGCGAGTGGGGATAGTTAAGGGGGAGTGGGGATAGTTAAGGGGGAGTGGGGATAGTTAAGGGGGAGTGGGGTTAGTTATGGGGAGTGGGGTTAGTTAAGGGGAGTGGGGTTAGTTAAGGGGGAGTGGGGTTAGTTAAGGGGGAGTGGGGTTAGTTATGGGGAGTGGGGTTAGTTATGGGGAGTGGGGTTAGTTAAGGGGGAGTGGGGTTAGTTAAGGGGGAGTGGGGTTAGTTATGGGGAGTGGGGTTAGTTATGGGGAGTGGGGTTAGTTAAGGGGGAGTGGGGTTAGTTTAGTTCAACAAATAGTATATTCGTAACATACTGTATGTATTGTTTTTAGGTGTCCACATACGATTTACAACCATACTGACTTCCAAAAACATTGTTTTAAACATGTCTGCCAGACTAACTAATGAGGCCAGAATCCCCTTTTTAAACCAGGATTCTTTTCACCTCTGCCACAAAGAATCCCCAACGATCCAGAAAGAAAAGAAAACCCTGCCAAAGAGATTCCATCAAATCTGGTACCTTTCTTCCAATGTAACAATTAAAAGGTAAGATGCATATTGATTATTTTTATATGCCATATTTAAGCAATGAGGCACGAGGCGGTGTGGTATATGGCCAATATACCACAACGGCTGTTCTTATGCACGACACAACGTGGAGTGCCTAGAATACAGCCCACAGCCGTGGTATATTGGCCATATACCACAAACCCCCGAGGTGCCTTATTGCTATTATAAACTGGTTACCAATGTAATTAGAGCAGTTCAAATAAATGCTTTGTCATACCCGGGGTATACGGTCTGATATACTATGGCTTTCAGCCTATTCAGGGCTCAACCCCACCCGGTCTATAATCCTTTTTTTAAATGATTGCTATATAAGAGGGCTGAACTATACTGTAGATCTCATACAGTCTAGCTCCTCAGCTCTTGACAGATAGAGTGATTGTCCTGTGACTGATTACATCTGCTGCAGGGTTGAAGTGTATTTGGAGACAGTACAGTGTTACAGGGTTGTGAACTGCTACCCTCGTGTCATATTTCCTGTGTTATTGCTAGAGAGAATGTAGAGGGTGCAGAGTGGCTCTGATACTAGTGATAGGGATATGGGGACATTGTGCTCGTTAGCTTACTGATGTTTTGTGCTGTCATGTACCTCTGACCCAGCACAGTGCAGCTGTCCCCAATGATAAGGTCAAGGCAACTGAACCCAGAGAGGAGCAGATAGACTGTCGTGCACTGAACCCTCTCAGTCTCTGCCTGTGTGTTCATGGTTGTTTATGTGTGCCCTATCTTTCTGTTATTATTTTCTCTCTCTCTCTCTCTCTCTCTCTGTTATTATTCTCTCTCTCTCTCTCTCTCTCTCTCTCTCTCTCTCTCTGTTATTACTCTCTCTCTCTCTCTCTCTCTCTCTCTCTCTCTCTCTCTTTCTCTCTCTCTGTTATTACTCTCTCTCTCTTTCTCTCTCTCTGTTATTACTCCCTCTCTCTCTCTCTCTCTGTTATTACTCTCTCTCTCTCTCTCTCTTTCTCTCTCTCTGTTATTACTCTCTCTCTCTTTCTCTCTCTCTGTTATTACTCCCTCTCTCTCTCTCTCTCTCTCTCTCTCTCTCTCTCTCTCTCTCTCTCTCTGTTATTACTCTCTCTCTCTCTCTCTCTTTCTCTCTCTCTGTTATTACTCTCTCTCTCTTTCTCTCTCTCTGTTATTACTCCCTCTCTCTCTCTGTTATTACTCTCTCTCTGTTATTACTCTCTCTCTGTTATTACTCTCTCTCTGTTATTACTCTCTCTCTGTTATTACTCTCTCTCTCTGTTATTTCTCTCTCTCTCACACTCTCTCTCTGTTATTACTCTCTCTCTGTTATTACTCTCTCTCTGTTATTACTCTCTCTCTGTTATTACTCTCTCTCTGTTATTACTCTCTCTCTGTTATTACTCTCTCTCTGTTATTACTCTCTCTCTGTTATTACTCTCTCTCTGTTATTACTCTCTCTCTCTGTTATTACTCTCTCTCTGTTATTACTCTCTCTCTGTTATTACTCTCTCTCTGTTATTACTCTCTCTCTGTTATTACTCTCTCTCTGTTATTACTCTCTCTCTCTGTTATTACTCTCTCTCTGTTATTACTCTCTCTCTGTTATTACTCTCTCTCTGTTATTACTCTCTCTCTCTGTTATTACTCTCTCTCTGTTATTACTCTCTCTGTTATTACTCTCTCTCTGTTATTACTCTCTCTCTGTTATTACTCTCTCTCTCTGTTATTACTCTCTCTCTGTTATTACTCTCTCTCTGTTATTACTCTCTCTCTGTTATTACTCTCTCTCTGTTATTACTCTCTCTCTCTGTTATTTCTCTCTCTCTCACACTCTCTCTCTGTTATTACTCTCTCTCTGTTATTACTCTCTCTCTGTTATTACTCTCTCTCTCTGTTATTACTCTCTCTCTGTTATTACTCTCTCTCTCTGTTATTTCTCTCTCTCTCACACTCTCTCTCTGTTATTACTCTCTCTCTGTTATTACTCTCTCTCTGTTATTACTCTCTCTCTGTTATTACTCTCTCTCTCTGTTATTACTCTCTCTCTGTTATTACTCTCTCTCTCTGTTATTACTCTCTCTCTGTTATTACTCTCTCTCTGTTATTACTCTCTCTCTCTGTTATTACTCTCTCTCTGTTATTACTCTCTCTCTCTGTTATTACTCTCTCTCTGTTATTACTCTCTCTCTCTGTTATTACTCTCTCTCTGTTATTACTCTCTCTCTCTGTTATTACTCTCTCTCTCTGTTATTACTCTCTCTCTGTTATTACTCTCTCTCTCTGTTATTAATCTCTCTCTCACACTCTCTCTCTGTTATTACTCTCTCTCTGTTATTACTCTCTCTCTGTTATTACTCTCTCTCTGTTATTACTCTCTCTCTGTTATTACTCTCTCTCTGTTATTAATCTCTCTCTGTTATTTCTCTCTCTCTCTGTTATTACTCTCTCTCTGTTATTACTCTCTCTCTCTGTTATTAATCTCTCTCTCACACTCTCTCTGTTATTACTCTCTCTCTCTGTTATTAATCTCTCTCTCACACTCTCTCTGTTATTACTCTCTCTCTCTGTTATTAATCTCTCTCTCTCTCTTTCTCTCTCTGTTATTACACTCTCTCTGTTATTACTCTCTCTCTCTGTTATTAATCTCTCTCTCTCTCTTTCTCTCTCTGTTATTACACTCTCTCTGTTATTACTCTCTCT
The DNA here is from genome assembly GCF_965601325.2 of Salmo salar. Taxonomy (NCBI): domain Eukaryota; kingdom Metazoa; phylum Chordata; class Actinopteri; order Salmoniformes; family Salmonidae; genus Salmo; species Salmo salar. Next base: position 88,308,666 of record NC_138310.1, read on the forward strand.
CTCTGTTATTAATCTCTCTCTCTCTCTTTCTCTCTCTGTTATTACTCTCTCTCTCTGTTATTAATCTCTCTCTCTCTCTTTCTCTCTCTGTTATTACTCTCTCTCTGTTATTACTCTCTCTCTCTGTTATTACTCTCTCTCTGTTATTACTCTCTCTCTGTTATTACTCTCTCTCTCTGTTATTACTCTCTCTCTGTTATTACTCTCTCTCTCTGTTATTACTCTCTCTCTGTTATTACTCTCTCTCTGTTATTACTCTCTCTCTGTTATTACTCTCTCTCTCTGTTATTACTCTCTCTCTCTGTTATTACTCTCTCTCGCTTTCTCTCTCTCGCTCTCTGTTATTATTCTCTCGCTCTCTGTTATTATTCTCTCTCTCTCTGTTATTATTCTCTCTCTCTCTCTCTGTTATTATTCTCTCTCTCTCTGTTATTATTCTCTCGCTCTCTGTTATTATTCTCTCTCTCTCTCTCTGTTATTATTCTCTCTCTCTCTGTTATTATTCTCTCTCTCTCTGTTATTATTCTCTCTCTCTCTCTCTGTTATTATTCTCTCTCTCTCTGTTATTATTCTCTCTCTCTCTGTTATTATTCTCTCGCTCTCTGTTATTATTCTCTCTCTCTCTCGCTCTCTGTTATTATTCTCTCTCTCTCTCGCTCTCTGTTATTATTCTCTCTCTCTCTCGCTCTCTGTTATTATTCTCTCTCTCTCTCGCTCTCTGTTATTATTCTCTCTCTCTCTCGCTCTCTGTTATTATTCTCTCTCTCTCTCGCTCTCTGTTATTATTCTCTCTCTCTCGCTCTCTGTTATTATTCTCTCTCTCTCTCGCTCTCTGTTATTATTCTCTCTCTCTCTCGCTCTCTGTTATTATTCTCTCTCTCTCTCTCTCTCTGTTATTATTCTCTCTCTCTCTCGCTCTCTGTTATTATTCTCTCTCTCTCTCGCTCTCTGTTATTATTCTCTCTCTCTCGCTCTCTGTTATTATTCTCTCTCTCTCTCGCTCTCTGTTATTATTCTCTCTCTCTCTCTCTCTCTGTTATTATTCTCTCTCTCTCTCGCTCTCTGTTATTATTCTCTCTCTCTCGCTCTCTGTTATTATTCTCTCTCTCTCTCTCTCTCTGTTATTATTCTCTCTCTCTCTCTCTCTCTCTCTCTCTCTCTCTCTCTCTCTCTGTTTGTAACGGCTGTCGGGAGAGAGAGTAGACCAAGGTGCAGCGGAGTTAGCGTTCATCATTGACGTAATTTAATGGACGAAAGAACACTATAAAAAACAAGAAAACCGACAGCCAAACAGTACTGTCAGGTGCAATACAAAACAGAAACAATTACCCACAAAACCCCAACGGAAAAACAGGCACTTATGTGTGACTCCCAATCAGCAACAACACTCTACAGCTGTGCCTGATTGGAAGCTACACTGCCAAAATCAATGAAACAAACCAACATAGAAAAATGCACATAGAACGCCCACCCAATGTAACACCCTGGCCTAACCAAAATAAAGAACAAAAAACCCCTCTCTATGGCCAGGGCGCTACACTGTTATTATTCTCTCTCTCTCTCATTCCTTCTTTCTGTTGGTGTGTTACCTATGACAACCCCCATAGAATTGACAGGGTGTTGTTCAGTATTCAGGTATTCAGGCCCTTATGGAATAATCCCCAAAATGAGCACGAGCCTCGACGACCTCAACGAAAATTGTGTGGTCATGACGTAATACATAAAAACACTGAATGATACACAATATTGCTGTACTGGCTGTTTATGAGATTGTTACACTAGCTTCGAATATGTATATTTACTAACTACTATGTCATCGTATCTGCTGTTAACAGCTCTGAAGACATGTCTGTACTAATTGTAACATTAAATCTGCTTCTATTTGAATTAGTTTTATTTGGGTGATCCCTTCTGTCTTTTTTTTTCTGTTTGTCTTTATCATTATGATCAAAATATATATTTTTTAAAAAGCTATAAAGTATAAAATGAATATGAAACGTGCAGTAAGCTACATAATTACAGTAAATGTTCAATACATATATACACTCCTATGGCTGTTGGGATGAAAGAACCCCTACATGTATACGTCCTGAGCTTATTTTGAATAAGTATTTTGCTACTGCTCTTTGTACTACTGATTTTTAATATATGTGTGATATATTTTGCCCCAGGATCCTCTAGAGGTTTGTGAGAGATACACGACCTCCTGGATTCTCCATCTGTTAAATAAGCACTCTACCACGATGCCTGCAAATGTGATGCTCGGACAGGAGGAATGTGTATTGCCGTCCAATTGCATACGATAAAGTCAATTCTACTTTGTAAATGACCTCTCCACCATAGATCATACGTGATGATTTTCTTTTATGAATCACACACCAAAGGTAGTCACAGAGACTTGCCAAGTCACCTGTAAGCCTATAGCAGAGGAACAGCATAGCCCTTATGGAAAAGAATGCATGGTGGAGCATTAACACATGACCCATTTTATTCTCTTTGACACAACAGTTGGTAATGGACACTCTGGTCTCTTTGCCTACTGCCCAGTAGATTTGTACAATTAATCACCTTGATGTTTCCCCAATAGATTGGAATGAATTTGATTTGATTCACCTCCATAACGTGCCTGTTTTCACTTGAAACTGATATTCTGTTTCAACTCAGGTATGCGGTATCTATGGCAATCCATACCAGATGTCCTTACATACGCGTGCCTACCTAAATCCCTCTTCCTGTCATTTATGTAAACCCGTTTGTAAAATGATTGATCCGTGAGTTGATAGCCCCATGTCTCAGTGGTATCTCCCTATAAACTACATCTGGGACATTTGCTATGAGAATAAGCTTTCTGTGCATTGTGTTTCAATTGTTCATCTAACCATTGCTTTATCTTTTTGGGAAATTTGAGTCGTACATATTTTTGTTATACCATTAGCCAGGGCCGGCTCTACGGGGTGGCAAAGCTGGGCATGGACCCCTAAGATAGGTTTTGTTACGCCATTAAAAATGACAAACGGTATTGAATTGACCATGACCGGTTTTGCCAATGCAGCAGCGCTGGGCCAGTAGCGCAGACCGGGATAGAGGCTATATGTCAGTGTGTGCTCATGAGGGAGAGGCAGAGGGGTGTAATAATGTAATATTTACTAGTTAACTCACAGAGAGGGAAAAACGTTGTTCACTTTTGCAGACATCTACAGCTAACTGCATTAAGTTGAATAATTATAGCTAGTTCGCTAAGCTTTGATCAGCATGGATATCCCAAAATGTCTGGGCGCTGCTAAGAGCAAATTAAACTGAGGACCGCCATGTCGAGACCGATGCCGAGTTCGCCGAGCAGCCTGCTAGGCCGACCACCGAGGTTGAGGATTCTAGCAGCAAATGTAATACCCGCCCATCCCCCACACCACCGACTGGGCAACAAGATGGGCAGGTGGCCTAGTGGTTAGAGGCAGGTGGCCTAGTGGTTAGAGGCAGGTAGCCTAGTGGTTAGAGGCAGGTGGCCTAGTGGTTAGAGGCAGGTGGCCTAGTGGTTAGAGGCAGGTGGCCTAGTGGTTAGAGGCAGGTGGCCTAGTGGTTAGAGGCAGGTGGCCTAGTGGTTAGAGGCAGGTAGCCTAGCGGCTAGAGGCAGGTAGCCTAGTGGTTAGAGGCAGGTAGCCTAGTGGTTAGAGGCAGGTAGCCTAGTGGTTAGAGGCAGGTAGCCTAGTGGTTAGAGGCAGGTAGCTTAGTGGTTAGAGGCAGGTAGCCTAGCAGGGTAGCCTAGTGGTTAGAGGCAGGTAGCCTAGTGGTTAGAGGCAGGTAGCCTAGTGGTTAGAGGCAGGTAGCCTAGTGGTTAGAGACAGGTAGCCTAGTGGTTAGATGTAGGTAGCCTAGTGGTTAGAGGCAGGTAGCCTAGTGGTTAGAGCGTTGGACTAGTAACCAGCAGGTAGCCTAGTGGTTAGAGGCAGGTAGCCTAGTGGTTAGAGGCAGGTAGCCTAGTGGTTAGAGCGTTGGACTAGTAACCAGCAGGTAGCCTAGTGGTTAGAGCATTGGACTAGTAACCAGCAGGTAGCCTAGTGGTTAGAGGCAGGTAGCCTAGTGGTTAGAGCGTTGGACTAGTAACCAGCAGGTAGCCTAGTGGTTAGAGCATTGGACTAGTAACCAGCAGGTAGCCTAGTGGTTAGAGGCAGGTAGCCTAGTGGTTAGAGCGTTGGACTAGTAACCAGCAGGTAGCCTAGTGGTTAGAGCATTGGACTAGTAACCAGCAGGTAGCCTAGTGGTTAGAGGCAGGTAGCCTAGTGGTTAGAGCGTTGGACTAGTAACCCGTGTGGCTCAGTTGGTAGAGCATGGTGTTTGCAACGCCAGGGTTGTTAGTTCGATTCCCACGAGGGACCAGTACGGGGAAAAAAATGTATGAAATGTATGCATTCACTACTGTAAGTTGCTCTGGATAAGAGCGTCTGCTAAATGACTAAAATGTAAATATGTAAATGTAACCGAAAGGTTGCAAGGTTGATTTCCCCGAGCTGACAAAGTAAAAATCTGCTGTTCTGCCCCTGAACAAGGCAGTTAACCCACTGTTCCTAGGCCTTCATTGGAAATAAGAATTTGTTCTTAACTGACTTGCCCAGTTAAATAACAAGATGGAGAAGAGCTAGGGCCTAGCACCAGCCACCAGCATGAGGGTAACATCACATGAAACACCTGCACATCTGTTACCCCAGCCACTAGCACCTGACCACCTCGGTGATGAGAAGCCAGCGTTACCATAGCCACCTGACCACCTCGGTGATGAGGATCCAGCGTTACCATAGCCACTTCGGTGATGAGGAGCCAGCGTTACCCTGACCACCTCGGTGATGAGGAGACAGCGTTACCATAGCCACCTGACCACCTCGGTGATGAGGAGCCAGCGTTACCCTGACCACCTCGGTGATGAGGAGACAGCGTTACCATAGCCACTTCGGTGATGAGGAGCCAGCGTTACCCTGACCACCTCGGTGATGAGGATCCAGCGTTACCATAGCCACTTCGGTGATGAGGAGCCAGCGTTACCCTGACCACCTCGGTGATGAGGAGCCAGCGTTACCATAGCCACCTCGGTGATGAGGAGACAGCGTTACCATAGCAACCTGACCACCTCGGTGATGAGGAGCCAGCGTTACCCTGACCACCTCGGTGATGAGAAGCCAGCGTTAGCATAGCCACCAGACCACCTCGGTGCTGAGAAGCCAGCGTTACCATAGCCACCTGACCACCTCGGTGATGAGGAGACAGCGTTACCATAGCCACCTGACCACCTCGGTGATGAGGAGCCAGCGTTACCATAGCCACCGGACCACCTCGGTGATGAGGAGACAGCGTTACCATAGCCACCGGACCACCTCGGTGATGAGGAGCCAGCGTTACCATAGCCACCGGACCACCTCGGTGATGAGGAGCCAGCGTTACCATAGCCACCGGACCACCTCTGTGATGAGAAGCCAGCGTTACCATAGCCACCTGACCACCTCGGTGATGAGGAGCCAGCGTTACCATAGCCACCTGACCACCTCGGGGATGAGGAGCCAGCGTTACCATAGCCACCAGATCACCTCGGTGATGAGGAGCCAGCGTTACCATAGCCACCTGACCACCTCGGTGATGAGAAGCCAGCGTTACCATAGCCACCTGACCACCTCGGTGATGAGGAGACAGCGTTACCATAGCCACCTGACCACCTCGGTGATGAGGAGCCAGCGTTACCATAGCCACCAGACCACCTCGGTGATGAGAAGCCAGCGTTACCATAGCCACCTGACCACCTCGGTGATGAGAAGCCAGCGTTACCATAGCCACCTGACCACCTCGGTGATGAGGAGCCAGTGCAGGTCTGTCTTGACACTTACCCGAGCGGCATTTTCAGTGGGAGAAAAGCGGGCCTTTTGTAGCGTCTGGTTCAAGGTCTGCATTTGGTTGTGGTTCACGCTATGTCATCTGAGGAGGCGATAGGAAACGTTTTCAATGTGTGTAGCTCCCTGTACGATTTCTTTAGGAAACCCACAGTAGCTACACATTACACTCGGGAAAAACTGAAAATACTTCTTACTTAAAGATGGACTGGCCACCTCGCCACAGTGTCAGTGATTTTGAAGTCAAATGAAAACACAACAGAGATGCTCGGTGAAATTAAATCTATTCTCGCATATGGCACAGATGTGAGACTTGAGGCCACAGGCTTATTGAAAGCAGTGACAGAGCCGAGCTTTGTATTGCTAACATGACTCACAAAATCCTGGGACTCCTCGATCCTCCTTACAAGTCACTGCAGTCAAAAGCTACTGATCTGCACACCGGTGTCAATCTTGTCCGCAGTACGTATGGGTGCGTTGAAAAACAGCGATGTGATGCTCAATTTGAAAATCTTTGGAAGGCATACCAGGAAGTCACGAGTACACCAGCTCCAAGCAAACGACGGAGACTCATGATGTAAAACTCTGCAAGAGTATGTAGTTGAAATCACAGTGGGTCGGCATGATGATGGAGACGAGAGGGGGTGTAAACAACTGTTTTTCAGCACTTTGGATGCCGTGCTGGGGAAAATGCCATCACGATTTAGCAAATGAAATAGTCAACTGGTGAAAGGATCCCAAGAGCCTAAACTTTTTGGATGTGAACAGGATCAAGACATTGTTGAATCGAACCAAAACAGAACCAGTGGAAGCAGCTTTTATTGTGGCTCGCACATTCTTACAAGGTGAAATCTAACCACAGCCAGCAAACAACAACTCATTGTTCTTCAAAAATTATGACGGGCCTTTGTCAGCAATATCGACTGTGCTTTTGGCACTGAAACATGGATTAACATTTGGGGCATCTACAGCAATGTGTGAGAATTCCTTCTCTACCCTGAAGAACGTATTCTGCATTTTACATCAATGAAAAACACCCCCCAAAAAATGTGTCGCGCTCATGCTTTTTATGAACCTTTTTTCAAATCCTCCTTAGAGTCTCATCATGCAGCCTTACTTGGTATTACAAATCAAAACATACAGCCCAACGTTTGTATCACAACTAAAGTTACATTAATAACTCTAAATGAAGCATATAGGAGGACCTGTTTCTATGTTAACTGCTCAACACAGAATAGCTGTATTTGTGAGCACTCCCTCAAATCGTTTGGAGAAAATATCCTTTCTGTTTTATGCAGCTATGTTCAATTTTATTCTTCATAATATAAACGGAATTCTAAGCAAATCTTGTCCGCTTAATGAGGGCCAAAGGACAACTTAGAGTATGCTAAGTATTCTTCTGAAATATACATTTTTTTTTTCACATCATGTTTCTTTAAACCTGTCTAAAATAAATAAATGGATTTATTGTGAAGGTGTAGACTATATTACATGGATTTAGTAGACTTTTTAAAATGTAGATGTTCCAAAGGTCTGCATCAGTGGCTTGTAGGATATGTGTGGAAGCCAGGATATGCTAAATGTGTTTATGTTAATTAACGGTCAATTACCATGAGAACGGCAGTTACTTGCTTGATAATCACCAGCTGACAACATGTCGTGACGCCACAGCCCTAGCTATTGTCAATCTGTTCTTTATTTTACTATTATTATTATCTATCCTGATGTCCTGTCACTTTACCCTGCCTTCCTGTTCATATCTACCTCAAATATCTTATTATTATCTATCCTGATGCCATGTTACTTTACCCTGCCTTCATGTTCATATCTACCTCAAATACCTTATTATTATCTATCCTGATGCCATGTTACTTTACCCTGCCTTCATGTACATATCTACCTCTAAATACCTTATTATTATCTATCCTGATGTCTAGTCACTTTACACTGCCTTCATGTACATATCTACCTCAAATACCTTATTATTATCTATCCTGATGCCATGTTACTTTACCCTGCCTTCATGTACATATCTACCTCTAAATACCTTATTATTATCTATCCTGATGTCTAGTCACTTTACCCTGCCTTCATGTACATATCTACCTCAAATACCTTATTATTATCTATCCTGATGTCTAGTCACTTTACCCTGCCTTCAGGGTAGCCTAGTGGTTAGAGCATTGGACTAGTAATCGAAAGGTTGCAAGTTTCGAATCCCCGAGCTGACAAGGTAAAAATCTGTCGTTCTGCCCCTAAACAAGGCAGTTAACCCACTGTTCCCCGGTAGGCCGTCACTGTAAATAAGAATTTGTTCTTAACTGACCTGCCTAGTTAAATAAATAAAAAATAAATATCTACCTCAAATACCTTATTATCTATCCTGATGCCTAGTCACTTTACCCTGCCTTCATGTACATATCTACCTCAAATACCTTATTATTGTCTATCCTGATGACTAGTCACTTTACCCTGCCTTCATGTACATATCTACCTCAAATACCTTATTATTATCTATCCTGATGCCTAGTCACTTTACCCTGCCTTCATGTTCATATCTACCTCAAATACCTTATTATTATCTATCCTGATGCCTAGTCACTTTACCCTGCCTTCATGTACATATCTACCTCAAATACCTTATTATTATCTATCCTGATGTCTAGTCACTTTACCCTGCCTTCATGTACATATCTACCTCAAATACCTTATTATTGTCTATCCTGATGCCTAGTCACTTTACCCTGCCTTCATGTACATATCTACCTCAAATACCTCGTACATCTGCACACTGATCTGGTACTGGTATTCCCTGTATATAGCTCCACATTTATCTGGTACTGGTACTCCCTGTATATAGCTCCACATTGATCTGGTACTCCCTGTATATAGCTCCACATTTATCTGGTACTGGTACTCCCTGTATATAGCTCCACATTGATCTGGTACTCCCTGTATATAGCTCCACATTGATCTGGTACTCCCTGTATATAGCTCCACATTGATCTGGTACTCCCTGTATATAGCTCCACATTGATCTGGTACTTCCTGTATATAGCTCCACATTGATCTGGTACTGGTACTCCCTGTATATAGCTCCACATTGATCTGGTACTGGTACTCCCTGTATATAGCTCCACATTGATCTGGTACTTCCTGTATATAGCTCCACATTGATCTGGTACTTCCTGTATATAGCTCCACATTGATCTGGTACTCCCTGTATATAGCTCCACATTGATCTGGTACTCCCTGTATATAGCTCCACATTGATCTGGTACTTCCTGTATATAGCTCCACATTGATCTGGTACTTCCTGTATATAGCTCCACATTGATCTGGTACTTCCTGTATATAGCTCCACATTGATCTGGTACTTCCTGTATATAGCTCCACATTGATCTGGTACTCCCTGTATATAGCTCCACATTGATCTGGTACTTCCTGTATATAGCTCCATTCGTGTGTATTTTATTTTAGTCCTCTTTGTGTTAGTTACTATTTTATCATTGGGAAGGACTCATAAGCAAGCATTTCACAGTTAAGTCTACACCAGTTGCTTTTTTTTATGTAGCAAATTTATTGGAAATTAAATACATATATATCTCATTTACATAAGTATTCACACCCCTGAGTCAACACATGTTAAAATCACCTTTGGCAGCGATTACAGCTGTGAGTCTTTCTGGGTAAATCTCTAAGAGCTATCCACACCTGGATTGCACAATATTTACACATTATTCTTAAAAAAATTCTTCAAGCTTTGTCAAGTTGGTTGTTGATCATTGTTAGACCGCCATTTTCAAGTCTTGCAATAGATTTTTAAGCCAATGTAAGTCAAAGCTGTAACTAGGCCACTCACGACCATTCAATGTCGTCTTGGTAAATAACTCGAGTGTAGATTTGGCCTTGTGTTTTAGGTTATTATCCTGCTGAAAGGTGAATTGACCTCCCAGTGTCTGGTGGAAAGCAGACTGAAACAGGTTTTCCTCTAGGATTTTGCCTGTTCTTAGCTCTATTCTGTTTCTTTTCATCCTAAATAAAACCCCTAGTCCTTGCCGATAACAAGCATACCCATAACATGATGCAGCCACCACCATGACTGAAAATATGAAGTGTGGTACTCAGTGACGTGTTGTGTTGGATTTGCCCCAAACATAACTCTTTGTATTCAGAACATAAAGAAAATGTCTTTGCTACAGTTTTTTGCAGTTTTACTTTAGTGCCTTGTTGCAAACAGGATGCATGTTTTGGAATATTTGTATTCTGTACAGACTTCCTTCTTTTCACTCTTGTCATTTAGGTTAGTATTGTGGAGTAACTACAATGTTGTTGATCCATCCTCAGTTTTCTCCTATCACAGCTATTAAACCCTGTAACTATTTTAAAGTCACCATTGGCGAAATGGTTTCCTTCCTCTCCGGCAACTGAGTTATGAATGACGCCTGTATCTTTGTCGTGACTGGGTGTATTGATACACCATCCAAAGTGTAATTAATACCTTAACAATGCTCAAAGGGATATTCAATGTCTGCTTATTTAAAAAATTAAATATACCGCTAGGTGGCCTTCTTTGATAGGTTTTGGAAAACCTCCCTGGTCTTTGTGGTTAAATCTGTGTTTGAAATTCACTGCTCGACTGATGGACCTTACAGATAATTGTATGTGTGGGGTACAGAGATGAGGTAATCATTCAGATATCATGTTAAACACTGTTATTGCACACAGAGTCCATGCAACATATTATGTGAGTTATTTATCACATTTTTACTCCTGAATGTATTTAGGCTTGCCATAAAAAAAGGGGTTAAATACTTATTGATTCAAAACATTTAAGCTTTGAATTTTTGTATTAATTTGTAAAAATGTCTAAAAACATAATTCCACTTTGATATTGTAAGTTATTGTATGTAAGCCAGTGACACAAAATATAATTTAATCCGTATTAAATTCAGGCTGTAACACAACGAAATGTGGAAGAAGTCAAGGGGTATGAATACTTGTGAAAGACACTGTATTTTAGTTATCAGTTTATGTAAAGATTCTCTCATTGGTTTAATTTACCGTAAAACTTCAATGTAACGTCTCAAATAGCCTCCTGTCCCTATTAATAGCCGGGCAACAGCACACATTTCATTAAATAAACACCTGCTTCAAATAAACGCTGGGTGTAAATGAATTGTTCACGAGGTTACCATGAATTACCATGAATTGTTTTTTACGAGGTTTGTTTGATTTGTTACGTTAAATAATATAGTAAAGACAGTAAATGTCAATCATCTGTTTTTATCACAAGTAAGAAACTGCTAGCCATTGGCTGCTAATGCTGAGAACTGCTAGCTAACTAGCTAGCACAAAAACAGTCAACAACTTTGGGATTACAGAAGCCTAGAAATCAGCTGATTGCCCTCTGGTGGCGAAAGTAAAAACGGCAGAAAATACACAGTCAAAGAGGAGAATATGTGTGTGTATATATATATACTGCTCAAAAAAATAAAGGGAACACTAAAATAACACATCCTAGATCTGAATGAATGAAATAATCTTATTAAATACTTGTTTCTTTACATAGTTGAATGTGCTGACAACAAAATCACACAAAAAGAATCAATGGAAATCCAATTTATCAACCCATGGAGGTCTGGATTTGGAGTCACACTCAAAATTAAAGTGGAAAACCACACTACAGGCTGATCCAACTTTGATGTAATGTCCTTAAAACAAGTCAAAATGAGGCTCAGTAGTGTGTGTGGCCTCCACATGCCTGTATGACCTCCCTACAACGCCTGGGCATGCTCCTGATGAGGTGGCGGATGGTCTCCTGAGGGATCTCCTCCCAGACCTGGACTAAAGCATCCGCCAACTCCTGGACAGTCTGTGGTGCAACGTGGCGTTGGTGGATGGAGCGAGACATGATGTCCCAGATGTGCTCAATTGGATTCAGGTCTGGGGAACGGGCGGGCCAGTCCATAGCATCAATGCCTTCCTCTTGCAGGAACTGCTGACACACTCCAACCACATGAGGTCTAGCATTGTCTTGCATTAGGAGGAACCCAGGGCCAACCACACCAGCATATGGTCTCACAAGGGGTCTGAGGATCTCATCTCGGTACCTAATGGCAGTCAGGCTACCTCTGGCGAGCACATGGAGGGCTGTGCGGCCCCCCAAAGAAATGCCACCCCACACCATGACTGACCCACCGCCAAACTGGTCATGCTGGAGGATGTTGCAGGCAGCAGAACATTCTCCAAGGCGTCTCCAGACTCTGTCACATCTGTCACATGTGCTCAGTGTGAACCTGCTTTCATCTGTGAAGAGCACAGGGCGCCAGTGGCGAATTTACCAATCTTGGTGTTCTCTGGCAAATGCCAAACGTCCTGCACGGTGTTGGGCTGTAAGCACAACCCCCACCTGTGGATGTCGGGCCCTCATACCACCCTCATGGAGTCTGTTTCTGACCGTTTGAGCAGACACATGCACAGTTGTGGCCTGCTGGAGGTCATTTTGCAGGGCTCTGGCAGTGCCCCTCCTGCTCCTCCTTGCACAAAGGCGGAGGTAGCGGTCCTGCTGCTGGGTTGTTGCCCTCCTACGGCCTCCTCCACGTCTCCTGATGTACTGGCCTGTCTCCTGGTAGCGCCTCCATGCTCTGGACACTACGCTGACAGACACAGCAAACCTTCTTGCCACAGCTCGCATTGATGTGCCATCCTGGATGAGCTGCACTACCTGAGCCACTTGTGTGGGTTGTAGACTCCGTCTCATGCTACCACTAGAGTGAAAGCACCGCCAGCATTCAAAAGTGACCAAAATTTCAGCCAGGAAGCATAGGAACTGAGAAGTGGTCTGTGGTCCCCACCTGCAGAACCACTCCTTTATTGGGGGTGTCTTGCTAATTGCCTATTATTTCCACCTGTTGTCTATTCCATTTGCACAACATCATGTGAAATTTATTGTCAATCAGTGTTGCTTCCTAAGTGGACAGTTTGATTTCACAGAAGTGTGATTGACTTGGAGTTACATTGTGTTGTTTAAGTGTTCCCTTTATTTTTTGGAGCAGTATATATTTTATAGAGGCATACTAAGACAAAAGAAATATGACACTGTGTGTAAATGATAACACAGGAAATTAAGAAATTGATTAAAATGCTGGAAGCGAATGCTGTAATTAAAGGAAAACTCCGCCCATCTTTTGGTATTTGTTTCATTAGTCCATTGTTGATATAGTCCCAAAATATTTGCATGTCAGCAATCAAGTTGTCAAGATATATATCTTTCAAAATACAGCCGGTATGATTACATCTTGTACAGACTACGTCTTGTCTCACATCTTTTGGGGTGGCAGCGTAGCCTAGTGGTTAGAGCGTTGGATTAGTAACCGAAAGGTTGCAAGATCGAATCCCCGAGCTGACAAGGTACAAATCTGTTGTTCTTCCCCTGAACAAGGCAGTTAATCCACTGTTCCTAGGCCGCCATTGAAAATAAGAATTTGTTATTAACTGACTTGGCTAGTTAAATAAAGGTAAAACATTTTTTTTTTAAAGCCTGGGTTATCCATGACACAAAGCCAGAGCTGTTCTCTATTCACAGGCCTTTCAGGGGAGTTGTTTATTTTAACTGTAACCATGTCTGTTTTTAGTCAGTTTGTATCTAATTCTGCAGCAGAAAATAATACTTCCCAGTTCCCTGCTGCTCCTGCTTGCCCTCTCCCCTCTCTTCTTATCTTCTCTCATGTCCCCCCCTCTCTCTCTCTCCCTCATAATGACAGAGTTAAGATGGTGTCATGGCAGCGGAAGTCGTTCATATTTTCCCTAAATGCTGAATCAATCCCAGTTGGGCCCTGTAATAGCCAGGGCTAATGAGTGTCTGACCTAGCTGCCTCCCAGTCCCAGCTCACGCCAGATAGAAGAGATAGAAGAGCCATAGGAGATCAAGCACATTGAGAAACACATTGACTGAGTGATAAATAAATACATGTATGTTTTGTCTGTTGTGCTGTGGCAAAGGAGGCCAGGGTGTAGTGGTGCTACTTGGGTTTGGGTTTGATTTGAACTATCAGTGGAGGAAGCAGCCCCTCAAGAGGCTGAAAATATTTGGCATTGGCCCTCAGATCCTCAAACCATTTTACAGCTGGTATGGCAACTGCTTGGCATCTGACCGCAAGCGTGTCATGCGGCATCTGAGATGCTAAGGACTGTTTTGCTAGCACAGATTGAATATGTTCCAGGATTCTTCCGATGGCATTGAGGAGTTTACCACATTTATTTTTTTATTTCACCTTTATTTAACCAAGATCTCATTTGCAACTGCGACCTGGTCAAGACAAAGCAAAGCAGTTCGACACATACAACATCACAGAGTTACACGTCGTCAGCTTCATCAATAAGTGCAAAGACGACGTCATCCCCACATTGACTGTACGTACATATCCCAACCAGAAGTCATGGATGACTGGCAACATCTGCACCGAGCTAAAGGCTAGAACCATCAAACAGGCAAAGCATCAATACCGGACAAAGATTGAATCCTACTACACCGGTTCTGATGCTCGTCGGATGTGGCAAAATATTACGGACTACAAAGGGAAATCCAGCCACAAGCTGCCCAGTGATGCGAGCCTACCAGACGAGCTAAATGCCTTTTATGCTCGCTTCGAGGCAAGCAACACTGAAGCATGCATGAGAGCACCAGCTGTTCCGGAGGACTGTGTGCTCACGCTCTCCGTAGTCGATGTGAGCAAGACCTTTAAACAGGTCAACATTCACAAGGCCGCAGAACCAGACAGATTACCAGGACGTGTACTCAGAGCATGCACGGACCAAGTGTGTTCACTGATATTTTCAACCTCGCCCTGACCGAGTCTGTAAAACCTACATGTTTCAAGTATACCCCCATAGTCCCTGTGCCCAAGAAAGTAAAGTTAGCCTGCCTGAATGACTGCCGCCCCTATGCACTCACGTCGGTAGCCATGAAGTGCTTTGAACGGCTGGTCATGGCTCACATCAACACCATCATCCCGGAAACCCTAGACCCACTCCAATTTGTATACCGCCCCAACAGATCCACAGACGTCACAAGCTTAATTGCACTCCACACTGCCATTTCCCACCTGGACAAAAGGAACACCTATGTGAGAATGCTGTTCATTGACTACAGCTCAGCGTTCAACACCATAGTGACCACAATGCTCATCACTAAGCTAAGGAACCTGGGACTAAACACCTCCCTCTGCAACTGGATCCTGGACTTCCTGACGGGCCGCTCCCAGGTGATAAGGGTAGGCAACAACACATCTGCCACGCTGATCCTCTACATGTTGGCCCCTCAGGAGTGCGTGCTCAGTCCCCTCCTATACTCCCTTTTCACCCACGACTGCGTGGCCAAACACGACTCCAACACCATCATTAAGTTTGCTGATGACACAACATTGGTTGGCATGATCACCAACAACAATGAGACAGCCAATAAGGAGGTCAGAGACCTGGCAGTGTGGTGCCAGGACAACAACCTCTCCCTCAACGTGAACAAGACAAAGGAGCTGATCGTGGACTATTGGAAAAGGAGGGCCGAACACATCCACATTCACATCGACTGGGCTCAACCTGCTTGGCATCCGACCGTAAGGCGCTACATCACTTGGGCCAAGCTTCCTGCCATCAAGGACCTATATACTAGGCAGTGTCAGAGGAAGGCCCAAAAAATTGTCAATGACTCCAGTCACCCAAGTCATAGACTGTTCTCTCTGCTACCGCATGGCAAGCGGTAGCGGAGCACCAAGTCTAGGTCCAAAAGGCTCCTTAGCAGCTTCTACCCCCAAGCCATAAGACTGCTGAACAAGTAATCAAATGCCCCCCCCCCTTTGTTTTTACACTGCTGCTACTCGCTGTTTATTATGTATGCGTAGTCACTTTACCCCTACCTACGTGTACAAATGATCTCTACTAACTCCCCCCACATTGACTCGGTACCGGTAGCCCCTGTATATTTGTTTATATTTGTATATTTAGTCAATATATTCAGAACTCTAAGGGCCCATAAGTAAGCATTTCACGGTAAGGTCTACTACACCTGTTGTTTTCGGCGCTTGTGACAAATACATTTTTATTTTATTTTTATTTGATTTCACACTCATCACATACACTGCTGCTACTCTATTTATTATCTATCCTGATAGATACTTTTACCCCTACTGTACC
The DNA here is from genome assembly GCF_965601325.2 of Salmo salar. Classification (NCBI taxonomy): domain Eukaryota; kingdom Metazoa; phylum Chordata; class Actinopteri; order Salmoniformes; family Salmonidae; genus Salmo; species Salmo salar. Next base: position 88,324,730 of record NC_138310.1, read on the forward strand.
TACATGTACAGTGTTTTCGGAAAGTATTCAGACCCCTTGACTTTTTACAAATTTTGTTACGTTACAGCCTTGTTGTAAAATTGATTGAATTGTTTTTTTACCCTCATCAATCTACATCAATAACCCATAATGACAAAGCAAAAACTGGTTTTTAGACAGTTTTGCGAATTTATAGAAAATAATAATAAAACTGAAATATCACATTTACTTAAGTATTCAGCCCCTTTACTCAGTACTTTGTTGAAGCACCTTTGGTAACGATTACAGCCTCAAGTCTTCTTGCGTATAACGCTTCAAACTTGTCAAACCTGTATTTGGGGAGTTTCTCCCATTCTTCTCTGCAGATCCTCTCAAGCTCTGTCAGGTTGGATGGGGAGCGCTGCTGCACAGATATTTTCAGGTCTCTCCAAAGATGTTTGATCGGGTTGAAGGCCGGGTTCTGGCTGGGCCACTAAAGGACATTCAGAGACTTGTCCCGAAGCCACTCCTGCATTGTATTGGCTGTGCGCTTAAGGTCGTTGTCCTGTTGGAAGGTGAACCTTTTCCCCAGTCTGAGGTCCGGAGCACTCTGGAGCAGGTTTTCATCAAGGATCTGTCTGTACTTTGCTCTGTTCATCTTTGTCTCGATCCTGACTAGTCTCCCAGTCCCTGCCACTGAAAAACATCCCCACAGCATAATGCTGCCACCACCATGCTTCACCGTAGGAATTATGCCATGTTTCCTCCAGATGTGATACTTGGCATTCAGGCCAAAGAGTTCAATCTTGGTTTCATCAGACCAGAGAATCTTGTTTCTCATGGTCAGAGAGTCTTTAGGGGCCTTTTGGCAAACTCCCAAGTGGGCTGCCATGTGCCTTTTACTGAGGAGTGGCTTCCGTCTGGCCACTCTACCATAAAGGCCTGATTGGTGGATTGCTGCAGAGATGGTTGTCCTTCTGGATGGTTCTCCCATCTCCACAGAGGAACTATAGAGCTCTGTCAGTGACCATCAGGTTTCTAACTAAGGCCCTTCTCCCCCGTTTGCTCAGTTTGGCCAGGCGGTCAATCCTGTCTCAGAGCTCTACGAACAATTCATCTCTCTATCTCATATATATATATATATATATATATATATATAATTTATTTATTTATATATAGTGAGGGGAAAAGTATTTGATCCCCTGCTGATTTTGTACGTTTGCCCACTGACAAAGAAATGATCAGTCTATAATTTTAATGGTAGGTTCATTTGAACAGTGAGAGACAGAATAACAACAAAACAATCCTGAAAGATGCATGTCAAACATGTTATAAATTGATTTGCATTTTAATGAGGGAAATAAGTATTTGACCCCTCTGCAAAACATGACTTAGTACTTGGTGGCAAAACCCTTGTTGGCAATCAGAGGTCAGATGTTTCTTGTAGTTGGCCACCAGGTTTGCACACATATCAGGAGGGATTTTGTCCCACTCCTCTTTGCAGATCTTCTCCAAGTCATTAAGGTTTCGAGGCTGACGTTTGGCAACTCGAACCTTCAGCTCCCTCCACAGATTTTCTATGGGATTAAGGTCTGGAGACTGGCTAGGCCACTCCAGGACCTTAATGTGCTTCTTCTTGAGCCACTCCTTTGTTGCCATGGCCGTGTATTTTAGGTCATTGTCATGCTGGAATACCCATCCACGACCCATTTTTAATGCCCTGGCTGAGGGAAGGATGTTCTCACCCAAGTCCATCGTCCCTTTAATGCGGTGAAGTTGTCCTGTCCCCTTACCAGAAAAACACCCCCAAAGCATAATGTTTCCACCTCCATGTTTGACGGTGGGGATGGTGTTCTTGGGGTCATTGGCAGCATTCCTCCTCCTCCAAACACGGCGAGTTGAGTTGATGCCAAAAAGCTCAATTTTGGTCTCATCTGACCACAACACTTTCACCCAGTTGTCCTCTGAATCATTCAGATGTTCATTGGCAAACTTCAGACGAGCATGTATATGTGCTTTCTTGAGCAGGGGGACCTTGCGGGCGCTGCAGGATTTCAGTCCTTCACAGCGTAGTGTGTTACCAATTGTTTTCTTGGTGACTATGGTCCTAGCTGCCTTGAGATCATTGATAAGATCCTCCCGTGTAGGTCTGGGCTGATTCCTCACCGTTCTCATGATCATTGCAACTCCACGAGGTGAGATCTTGCATGGAGCTCCAGGCCGAGGGAGATTGACAGTTCTTTTGTGTTTCTTCCATTTGCGAATAATCGCACCAACTGTTGTCACCTTCTCACCAAGCTGCTTGGTGATGGTCTTGTAGCCCATTCCAGCCTTGTGTAGGTCTACAATCTTGTCCCTGACATCCTTGGAGAGCTCTTTGGTCTTGGCCATGGTGGAGAGTTTGGAATCTGATTGATTGATTGCTTCTGTGGACAGGTGTCTTTTATACAGGTAACAAACTGAGATTAGGAGCACTCCCTTTAAGAGTGTGCTCCTAATCTCAGATCGTTACCTGTATAAAAGACACCTGGGAGGCATAAATCTTTCTGATTGAGAGGGGGTCAAATACTTATTTCTCTCATTAAAATGCAAATCAATTTATAACATTTTTGACATGCGTTTTTCTGGATTTTTTGTTGTTATTCTGTCTCTCACTGTTCAAATAAACCTTCCATTAAAATTATAGACTGATCATTTCTTTGTCAGTGGGCAAACGTACAAAATCAGCAGGGGATCAAATACTTTTTTCCATCACTGTATATCCACAGTAAAACAAGTCCTAAATCGACATAACCTTAAAGGCCGCTCAGCAAGGAAGAAGCCACTGCTCCAAAACCGGCATAAAAAAGCCAGACTACGGTTTTCAACTGCACATGGGGACAAAGATCGTACTTTTTGGAGAAATGTCCTCTAGTCTGATGAAACAAAAATAGACCTGTTTGGCTGTAATGACCATCGTTATGTTTGGAGGAAAAAGGGGGATGCTTGCAAGCTGAAGAACACAATCCCAGCCATAAAGCACGGGGGGTGGCAGCATCATGTTGTGGAGGTGCTTTGCTGCAGGAGGGACTGGTGCACTTCACAAAATAGATGGCTTCATGAGGTAGGAAAATTATGTGGATATATTTAAGCCACATCTCAAGACATCAGTCAGGAATTTAAAGCTTGGTCGCAAATGGGTCTTCCAAATGGACAATGACCCCAAGCATACTTCCAAAGTTGTGGCAAAATGGATTAGGACAACAAAGTAAAGGTATTGGAGTGGCCATCACAAAGCCCTGACGTCAATCCTATAGAAAAGTTGTGGGCAGAACTGAAAAAACATGTGCGAGGAAGGAGGCCTACAAACCTGACTCAGTTACACCAGCTCTGTCAGGAGGAATGGGCCAAAATTCACCCAACTTATTGTGGGAAGCTTGTGGAAGGCTACCCGAAACGTTTGACCTAAGTTAAACAATTTAAAGGCAATGCTACCAATTACTCATTGAGTGTATGTACTTCTGACTTCTGACCCACTGGGAATGTGATGAAAGAAATAAAGGCTGAAATAAATCATTCTCTCTACTATTATTCTGACATTTCACATTCTTAAAATAAAGTGGTGATCCTAACTGACCTAGGACTCTGATTAAATGTCAGGAATTGTGAAAAATTGAGTTTAAATGTATTTGGCTAAGGTGTATGTAAACTACTGACTTCAACTGTACACACACACACACACGTGCTCTGTCCAATTTTCTAGAGATTTCCAGTGTCTTTTCTAGTATTTTAAATGATCTATGTAATATCATAACTGCCAAGAATGACTGAAACAGTTATATTGCACACTTCACATGTTATACTCGTGTGTGTGTGTGTGTGTGTGTGTGTGTGTGTGTGTGTGTGTGTGTGTGTGTGTGTGTGTGTGTGTGTGTGTGTGTGTGTGTATGTGTGTGTGTGTGTGTGTGTGTGTGTGTGTGTGTGAGAGAGAGAGAGAAGGATCCACATGATTCCTTTAAGGCAGAAAAATACAAAAGAGTGTTGACTGTGGGTTATTAATTTTAATTTTAGATACGGTTTAGATAAGGCTCCTCTTTCTCTCTTTCTTCCACCCCCCCCTCGCCCCGTTTTTCTCCTCTTTCCCTCTATCGCTTTCTCTTTATAAAACACTGGAGCTAGATAAGGGATAAGCAGCATCTCCATGGCAACAGTGTCTTAATGAAAGCAACAAGCATGACCCCAAGGCTGTGTCTCTGAATCAAGGAGAATAGAATGGTGTGTGAACCCGAGGCTGTGTCTCTGAATCAAGGACAATACAATGGCGTGTGACTCTTCAGTGAAGTCAGAATTCTGTTGACTCTCTGGTCTTGCCTTCTCTCTAGAGTCAGGTAGCAGAAAGGATGGTGATAGACAACTGGATTGGTCTGTTTACACACACCAGCCGTGGTCTGTTATTGGCTCTATTTTAAGCGGTCAGCTCCATGTGTCTGGTGGCATTGACTTCACAGCCCTTGAAGTTAAGCAGAGGTTGCTATGGTTACGCTGAATGTGAAAAACATTCTCCTCTCCCCTGACTCCCTGCCCAGTAATAAATCTTAACCTCTGAACCCCCCCCCCCCCCCCCCCCCCCCCCCCCAGCTGTCATTCCCATGACACCTCTGGCCTAATGACTGGAGCGCACCCCAGACACATGACCCTATCTTTCTGTTCTGTAAAGAGGGGTCATCCCCATAATCCTGTATCCATCTCTGAGCACTCCTATCTGGGGGTATGATCAGTGGACAGACGGCCTCTTCTCTCCAGGGTTCTGTGGATCTGTCAGAGTGAACACCCTCAATCTGAAACACACCCATTCATGTTCGATTTGGACTCTGTTACCGTTTATCTTTGAAAGCGATAACTCATTAAAGTGTTACGAGAGTGGAAGAAATCGTTATCTCTGCAGCCTCCGTTGAACTGTGATCAAAGTACGTCCGTGTAGGGTACTAGTGCTCTCCGGACAGTCGCTCTTGTTCGCTGTATCACCTTTTTGGGGGAAAACTACAGAAACGGTTTCAGGGATGAAGCTGGGAAACACGCAATGGAAAGAGTTCCTGGAGAATATCAGTGTTCTGCAATGGATATGGAGCTTCCTCCTGTTAGGTCCGGCTTGTATTGGATTGATGGTGTACCTTCTGTTGACTTCTCTGTGGCCGCTGCCTGTTCTCTACCTCATGTGGCAGTTGGCGGACTGGAACACACCTGAAAGAGGGGGTAGGAGAAGTTCTTTTGTGAGAAACTGGAAAGTGTGGAGTCACGTTAGGGACTACTTCCCAAT
>NC_138310.1:88334983-88357483 GCF_965601325.2 Salmo salar
CCTTTTTGAAATCTGACACCGTGGTTGGATTAACAAGAAGTTAATCTTTAAACTGATGTATAACACTTTGTATGTTTTATTAATTTTTATAATGAGTATTTCTGTTTTTGAATTTGGCGCGCTGCAATTTCACCGGATGTTGGCCAGGTGGGACGGTAGCGTCCTACACCTCCTAGAGAGGTTAACCCCCTGAAGCCAGCTGCATCAATGAGTCGGAGGAAACACCGTTTCAACTGACGACCGAAGTCAGCCTGCAGGCACCCGCCCACAAGGAGTCACTAGACTGCGATGAGCCAAGTAAAGCTCCCCCTCGGGCCAAACCCTCCCCTAACGGCGCTGAACCAACTGTGCACATCCCTATGGGACTCCCGGTCACGGCCGGTTGGGATACAGCCTGGGATCGAATCCCTTAGACCACTTACCAAGGCATTTTTCTATGAAATAACCTGGTGACCCGTCCTGTCTGGCTGTGAAGTTTAGAGAGTTTTGCAGCTTATTAGCTTGTTATATGTAAATAGTCTGCTGTTGTGGGATTAAGATGATGAATTACTCTCTCTATTTTTGGAAAGGCAATTAGTGCCCAGGGGAGAGAGAGGAAGGGAGGTCTGTCACTCTTGTAGAACTGAACTCACATTGAAAGTTAATGATAGAGAAAACACTGGAAGACAAGACAAAAATCCTCTCCATGTCAACTGGTAGGAGTGGCCTGCCAGGTAGGATGCAATCCAAGAGTGTGCAGAGCCTGAGACGCCCAGCACTGAGAGGGTGGAGAGGAGGATCTGATGGTTCACTGTGTCGAAGGCAGCGGATAGATCTAGGTGGATGAGAACAGAGGAGAGAGAGTCAGCTTTGGCAGTTCATAGATCCTCCGTGACACAGAGAACAGAGAACAGTCTTGGTTAAGTGACTCTTCTTGAAGCCTGACTAGTTAGGGTCAACAAGATCGTTCTGAGACAGATAGTGAGAGAGTTGGTCAGAGACGTCCCGCTCCAATCTGAGACAGATAGTGAGAGAGTTGGTCAGAGACATCCCGCTCCAATCTGAGACAGATAGTGAGAGAGTTGGTCAGAGACATCCCGCTCCAATCTGAGACAGATAGTGAGAGAGTTGGTCAGAGACATCCCGCTCCAATCTGAGACAGATAGTGAGAGAGTTGGTCAGAGACGTCCCGCTCCAATCTGAGACAGATAGTGAGAGAGTTGGTCAGAGACATCCCGCTCCAGTCTGAGACAGATAGTGAGAGAGTTGGTCAGAGACATCCCGCTCCAATCTGAGACAGATAGTGAGAGAGTTGGTCAGAGACATCCCGCTCCAATCTGAGACAGATAGTGAGAGAGTTGGTCAGAGACATCCCGCTCCAGTCTGAGACAGATAGTGAGAGAGTTGGTCAGAGACATCCCGCTCCAATCTGAGACAGATAGTGAGAGAGTTGGTCAGAGACGTCCCGCTCCAATCTGAGACAGATAGTGAGAGAGTTGGTCAGAGACATCCCGCTCCAATCTGAGACAGATAGTGAGAGAGTTGGTCAGAGACATCCCGCTCCAATCTGAGACAGATAGTGAGAGAGTTGGTCAGAGACGTCCCGCTCCAATCTGAGACAGATAGTGAGAGAGTTGGTCAGAGACATCCCGCTCCAATCTGAGACAGATAGTGAGAGAGTTGGTCAGAGACATCCCGCTCCAATCTGAGACAGATAGTGAGAGAGTTGGTCAGAGACATCCCGCTCCAATCTGAGACAGATAGTGAGAGAGTTGGTCAGAGACATCCCGCTCCAATCTGAGACAGATAGTGAGAGAGTTGGTCAGAGACATCCCGCTCCAATCTGAGACAGATAGTGAGAGAGTTGGTCAGAGACATCCCGCTCCAATCTGAGACAGATAGTGAGAGAGTTGGTCAGAGACGTCCCGCTCCAATCTGAGACAGATAGTGAGAGAGTTGGTCAGAGACATCCCGCTCCAGTCTGAGACAGATAGTGAGAGAGTTGGTCAGAGACGTCCCGCTCCAATCTGAGACAGATAGTGAGAGAGTTGGTCAGAGACATCCCGCTCCAATCTGAGACAGATAGTGAGAGAGTTGGTCAGAGACATCCCGCTCCAATCTGAGACAGATAGTGAGAGAGTTGGTCAGAGACATCCCGCTCCAGTCTGAGACAGATAGTGAGAGAGTTGGTCAGAGACGTCCCGCTCCAATCTGAGACAGATAGTGAGAGAGTTGGTCAGAGACATCCCGCTCCAATCTGAGACAGATAGTGAGAGAGTTGGTCAGAGACATCCCGCTCCAATCTGAGACAGATAGTGAGAGAGTTGGTCAGAGACATCCCGCTCCAATCTGAGACAGATAGTGAGAGAGTTGGTCAGAGACGTCCCGCTCCAATCTGAGACAGATAGTGAGAGAGTTGGTCAGAGACATCCCGCTCCAATCTGAGACAGATAGTGAGAGAGTTGGTCAGAGACATCCCGCTCCAGTCTGAGACAGATAGTGAGAGAGTTGGTCCCGCTCAAGTGTTTTGAAAAGAAAAGAAAGAAGGGATACCGGACTGTAGTTTGATGTCAGAGCGGTTGTTGAGTGTTGGTTTCTTGAGGAGGGGAGCAACTAGAGGACCATTTTGAAGTCAGAGGGTACACAGCCAGTGGTCAGGGATGAGGAATAGGAGAAGGTCTCCAGAGATGGTCTGGAGGAGGGATTGGGACCTAACGGGCAGGTTGTTGGGCGGCCAGACTTCACTAGTCGCAGGATTTTAACTGGAGAGAGAGGGGAGAAAGAGGTCAAGGCATAGGTTAGTTCTGAGTGAGTGGGACCAGTGGACTTAATATGCTGAGTGAATGAGAAGCGGATGTCATCAACCTTCTTTTCAAAGTGGTTGACAAAGTCGTCAGCAGAGAGAGAGGAGGAGGAGGGGATGGAGGAATAAGGAGGGAGGAGAAAGTGGGAAAATAGTTTCCTAGTGTTAGAAAGTGTCTTTGGAAGAGGATACAGAGGACGAGAAGGTAGCGAGTGGAAGGATGATAAGTCCTACGGAAGTTTAGTTTTCCGTCCATTTTCGCTGAGCTGACCGCAGCCCTGTTTTGTAAGCTTGCAATGAGTCACTCAGCCACGGAACAAGAGGGGAGGGCCTAGCCGGCAGGGAGGAAAGGGGACAGTGCGAGTCTTAGGATGCGGAAAGGGAGGAGAGTAGGATTGAAGAGGCAGAATCAGGAGGCAGGAGGAAGAGGGATTTAGCAGAAGGGAGAGATGATAGGATAGAAGAGGAGAGAGTAGTGGGAAAGAGAGAGCGAAGATTGCGGCGGCACATGACCGGCTGGGTGGGGGCTGAGTGGTCAGGGTTGGAGGAGAGGGAGACCTGGAGGGGGGTTACAGTGAGATTAGTAGGAGAACAGAGACCTGGAGGGGGGTTACAGTGAGATTAGTAGGAGAACAGAGACCTGGAGGGGGGTTACAGTGAGATTAGTAGGAGAACAGAGACCTGGAGGGGGGTTACAGTGAGATTAGTAGGAGAACAGACCTGGAGGGGGGTTACAGTGAGATTAGTAGGAGAACAGAGACCTGGAGGGGGGTTACAGTGAGATTAGTAGGAGAACAGAGACCTGGAGGGGGGTTACAGTGAGATTAGTAGGAGAACAGAGACCTGGAGGGGGGTTACAGTGAGATTAGTAGGAGAACAGACCTGGAGGGGGGTTACAGTGAGATTAGTAGGAGAACAGAGACCTGGAGGGGGGTTACAGTGAGATTAGTAGGAGAACAGAGATCTGGAGGGGGGTTACAGTGAGATTAGTAGGAGAACAGAGACCTGGAGGGGGGTTACAGTGAGATTAGTAGGAGAACAGAGACCTGGAGGGGGCTTACAGTGAGATTAGTAGGAGAACAGAGACCTGGAGGGGGGTTACAGTGAGATTAGTAGGAGAACAGAGACCTGGAGGGGGGTTACAGTGAGATTAGTAGGAGAACAGACCTGGAGGGGGGTTACAGTGAGATTAGTAGGAGAACAGAGACCTGGAGGGGGGTTACAGTGAGATTAGTAGGAGAACAGAGACCTGGAGGGGGGTTACAGTGAGATTAGTAGGAGAACAGAGACCTGGAGGGGGGTTACAGTGAGATTAGTAGGAGAACAGAGACCTGGAGGGGGGTTACAGTGAGATTAGTAGGAGAACAGACCTGGAGGGGGGTTACAGTGAGATTAGTAGGAGAACAGAGACCTGGAGGGGGGTTACAGTGAGATTAGTAGGAGAACAGAGATCTGGAGGGGGGTTACAGTGAGATTAGTAGGAGAACAGAGACCTGGAGGGGGGTTACAGTGAGATTAGTAGGAGAACAGAGACCTGGAGGGGGGTTACAGTGAGATTAGTAGGAGAACAGACCTGGAGGGGGGTTACAGTGAGATTAGTAGGAGAACAGAGACCTGGAGGGGGGTTACAGTGAGATTAGTAGGAGAACAGGGACCTGGAGGGGGGTTACAGTGAGATTAGTAGGAGAACAGACCGGGGGGGGCGGGGTGGGCGGACCGGGGGGGGTTACAGTGAGATTAGTAGGAGAACAGAGACCTGGAGGGGGGTTACAGTGAGATTAGTAGGAGAACAGAGACCTGGAGGGGGGTTACAGTGAGATTAGTAGGAGAACAGAGACGGGGGGGGCGTGGAGGGGCGCCGGGGGGTTACGGGAGTGGGCGACCGGAGGGGGTTCAGTGAGGAGGAGAACAGACCTGGAGGGGGGTTACAGTGAGATTAGTAGGAGAACAGACCTGGAGGGGGGTTACAGTGAGATTAGTAGGAGAACAGAGACCTGGAGGGGGGTTACAGTGAGATTAGTAGGAGAACAGAGACCTGGAGGGGGGTTACAGTGAGATTAGTAGGAGAACAGACCTGGAGGGGGGTTACAGTGCGATTAGTAGGAGAACAGAGACCTGGAGGGGGGTTACAGTGAGATTAGTAGGAGAACATAGACCTGGAGGGGGGTTACAGTGAGATTAGTAGGAGAACAGAGACCTGGAGGGGGGTTACAGTGAGATTAGTAGGAGAACAGAGACCTGGAGGGGGGTTACAGTGAGATTAGTAGGAGAACAGAGACCTGGAGGGGGGTTACAGTGAGATTAGTAGGAGAACAGCCTCTAGTAAAGATGAGGTCAAGTGTATTGCCTGCCTTGTGAGTTATAGGGAATTGGGAAAGGCTAGGTAAAAAGAGGCAGGGAGGGGAAAGAGGAAGTTGGAAAGAAATTAATCAAAGGCAGATGTTGGGGGGTTGAAGTTGCCAAGTACGAAGAGCGGTGAGCCATTGTCAGGAAATTATCTTATGAAGGTGTTGAGGAACTCTCCAAGGGCACCTGGTGAGCGATAGATGACAACAATGTTAAACTTGAGTGGATAAGTGACAGTGACAGCATGATATTCAAATAAGAATAGAGAAAATCTCTCTTTCGGAGAAATGAGTAACGCTGTTGCGTCACCGCAATGACTACAGTTCCACTGCCTGTATTTATACATACTGTAGGCTACTATACTGGTGAACACTGCAGTCTTTCTGAAGACAACCCTGCAAATCCAACCCCTGCTTTATGGAAGGTTTTGAGACTGGTTGATAAAGCCTTGGGTTGGTGTGTGCCTGTGTGTGTTTGTTTGCCTGGGAGACAGGCTAACTTAGGGGAGGAGAGAAAAGGGAGGACGGGAGGAGGAGAGGAGAGAACAAATCTCCGGTTGCCAGGTCTTCCTGATAATTCTGGTAGATCAGAGAGAGGGCCCCAGGCCATTTTATACCTCAGTATTTCCAGACCTCATTAAGGGCTGACTGGCTGGTGTCAGTCACTTTTTCTGCTGCTACTGTGGGGAAAAACAGCACTGAGCCTCTCCTCTTAAAGCCCATAAACTGCCAGTCTGTTTTTGGTCTCTTTAATATAGCCTGGGTACCAGTCTGTTTCTAGTCTTTTTAATATAGCCTCGGTACCAGTATGTTTCTGGTCTCTTTAATATAGCCTGGGTACCAGTCTGTTTCTGGTCTCTTTAATATAGCCTGGGTACCAGTCTGTTTCTGGTCTCTTTAATATAGCCTGGGTACCAGTCTGTTTCTGGTCTCTTTAATATAGCCTGGGTACCAGTCTGTTTCTAGTCTCTTTAATATAGCCTGGGTACCAGTCTGTTTCTGGTCTCTTTAATATAGCCTGGGTACCAGTCTGTTTCTGATCTCTTTAATATAGCCTGGGTGCCAGTCTGTTTCTGGTCTCTTTAATATAGCCTGGGTACCAGTCTGTTTCTGGTCTCTTTAATATAGCCTGGGTACCAGTCTGTTTCTAGTCTTTTTAATATAGCCTGGGTACCAGTCTGTTTCTAGTCTCTCTTTAATATAGCCTGGGTGCCAGTCTGTTTCTGGTCTCTTTAATATAGCCTGGGTACCAGTATGTTTCTGGTCTCTTTAATATAGCCTGGGTACCAGTCTGTTTCTGGTCTCTTTAATATAGCCTGGGTACCAGTCTGTTTCTGGTCTCTTTAATATAGCCTGGGTACCAGTCTGTTTCTGGTCTAATACAGCCTGGGTACCAGTCTGTTTCTGGTCTCTTTAATATAGCCTGGGTACCAGTCTGTTTCTGGTCTCTTTAATATAGCCTGGGTACCAGTCTGTTTCTGGTCTCTTTAATATAGCCTGGGTACCAGTCTGTTTCTAACCTCTTTAATATAGCCTGGGTACCAGTCTGTTTCTGGTCTCTTTAATATAGCCTGGGTACCAGTCTGTTTCTAGTCTCTTTTAATATAGCCTGGGTGCCAGTCTGTTTCTAGTCTAATATAGCCAGTCTGTTTCTAATCTCTTTAATATAGCCTGGGTGCCAGCCCTAAGCCTCTAAGCCTTGTCAGAAACTCTGTTTCTGCTCTCTTGCCAACTCTTTAAGGAATTGTCATGCAAAACATTTTATTGGGCTTGACAATGACAATGGACTAGGCAAAAGTACAAACAGATCTGGGACCAGTTTACTGCCACTGGGACCAGGTTACTGCTACTGGGACCAGGTTACTGCTACTGGGACCAGGCTACTGCCACTGGGACCAGGCTACTGCCACTGGGACCAGGTTACTGCCACTGGGACCAGGTTACTGCCACTGGGACCAGGTTACTGCCACTGGGACCAGGTTACTGCCACTGGGACCAGTCTACTGCCACTGGGACCAGGTTACTGCTACTGGGACCAGGTTACTGCTACTGGGAGCAGGCTACTGCTACTGGGACCAGGTTACTGCTACTGGGACCAGGTTACTGCCACTGGGACCAGGTTACTGCTACTGGGACCAGACTACTGGGACTGCCACTGGGACCAGACTACTGCTACTGGGACCAGACTACTGCTACTGGGACCAGGTTACTGCTACTGGGACCAGGTTACTGCTACTGGGACCAGGTTACTGCCACTGGGACCAGGTTACTGCCACTGGGACCAGGTTACTGCTACTGGGACCAGGTTACTGCTACTGGGACCAGGTTACTGCCACTGGGACCAGGTTACTGCCACTGGGACCAGGCTACTGCCACTGGGACCAGGTTACTGCCACTGGGACCAGGCTACTGCCACTGGGACCAGGCTACTGCCACTGGGACCAGGTTACTGCTACTGGGACCAGACTACTGCTACTGGGACCAGGTTACTGCTACTGGGACCAGGTTACTGCTACTGGGACCAGACTACTGCTACTGGGACCAGACTACTGCTACTGGGACCAGGTTACTGCTACTGGGACCAGGTTACTGCCACTGGGACCAGGTTACTGCCACTGGGACCAGGCTACTGCCACTGGGACCAGGTTACTGCTACTGGGACCAGACTACTGGGACTGGGACCAGGTTACTGCTACTGGGACCAGACTACTGGGACTACCACTGGGACCAGACTACTGCTACGGGGACCAGACTACTGCTACTGGGACCAGGTTACTGCTACTGGGACCAGACTACTGCTACTGGGACCAGACTACTGCTACTGGGACCAGGTTACTGCCACTGGGACCAGGTTACTGCCACTGGGACCAGGCTACTGCTACTGGGACCAGGTTACTGCCACTGGGACCAGGCTACTGCCACTGGGACCAGGCTACTGCCACTGGGACCAGGTTACTGCCACTGGGACCAGGTTACTGCCACTGGGACCAGGTTACTGCCACTGGGACCAGGTTACTGCCACTGGGACCAGGCTACTGCCACTGGGCCCAGGCTACTGCCACTGGGACCAGGTTACTGCCACTGGGACCAGGTTACTGCCACTGGGACCAGGTTACTGCCACTGGGAGCAGGCTACTGCCACTGGGACCAGGCTACTGCCACTGGGACCAGGTTACTGCCACTGGGACCAGGTTACTGCCACTGGGACCAGGCTACTGCCACTGGGACCAGGCTACTGCCACTGGGACCAGGTTACTGCTACTGGGACCAGACTACTGCTACTGGGACCAGGTTACTGCTACTGGGACCAGGTTACTGCTACTGGGACCAGGTTACTGCCACTGGGACCAGGTTTCTGCCACTGGGACCAGGCTACTGCCACTGGGACCAGGTTACTGCTACTGGGAGCAGGCTACTGCCACTGGGAGCAGGTTACTGCCACTGGGACCAGGTTACTGCTACTGGGACCAGGTTACTGCTACTGGGACCAGGTTACTGCTACTGGGACCAGACTACTGCTACTGGGACCAGGTTACTGCTACTGGGACCAGGTTACTGCCACTGGGACCAGGTTACTGCCACTGGGACCAGGCTACTGCCACTGGGACCAGGTTACTGCTACTGGGACCAGGCTAATTCCACTGGGACCAGGTTACTGCCACTGGGACCAGGTTACTGCCACTGGGACCAGGCTACTTCTACTAGGACCAGGCTACTGCCACTGGGACCAGGCTACTGCCACTGGGACCAGGCTACTGCCACTGGGACCAGGCTACTGCCACTGGGACCAGGCTACTGCTACTAGGATCAGGCTACTGCCACTGGGACCAGGCTACTGCTACTGCCACTGGGACCAGGTTACTGCTACTGCCACTGGGACCAGGTTACTGCTACTGGGACCAGGCTACTGCTACTGGGACCAGGTTACTGCTACTGGGACCAGGCTACTGCTACTAGGACCAGGCTACTGCCACTGGGACCAGGCTACTGCCACTGGGACCAGGCTACTGCCACTGGGACCAGGCTACTGCCACTGGGACCAGGCTACTGCTACTAGGATCAGGCTACTGCCACTGGGGCCAGGTTACTGCTACTGCCACTGGGACCAGGTTACTGCTACTGGGACCAGGCTACTGCCACTGGGACCAGACTACTGCCACTGGGACCAGGTTACTGCTACTGGGACCAGGCTACTGCTACTGGGACCAGGTTACTGCTACTGGGACCAGGTTACTGCCACTGGGACCAGGTTACTGCCACTGGGACCAGGCTACTGCCACTGGGACCAGGCTACTGCCACTGGGACCAGGTTACTGCTACTGGGACCAGGTTACTGCTACAGGTTACTGCCACTGGGACCAGGTTACTGCCACTGGGACCAGGCTAATGCCACTGGGACCAGGTTACTGCTACTGGGACCAGGCTACTGCCACTGGGACCAGGCTACTGCCACTGGGACCAGGCTACTGCCACTGGGACCAGGCTACTGCTACTGGGACCAGGCTACTGCCACTTGGACCAGGTTACTGCCACTGGGACCAGGCTACTGCCACTGGGACCAGGCTACTGCCACTGAGACCAGGCTACTGCTACTAGGATCAGGCTACTGCCACTGGGACCAGGCTACTGCTACTGCCACTCGGACCAGGTTACTGCTACTGCCACTGGGACCAGGTTACTGCTACTGGGACCAGGTTACAGCCACTGGGACCAGGTTACTGCTACTGGGACCAGGCTACTGCCACTGGGACCAGGTTACTGCTACTGGGACCAGGCTACTGCCACTGGGACCAGGTTACTGCTACTGGGACCAGGCTACTGCCACTGGGACCAGGCTACTGCCACTGGGACCAGGCTACTGCCACTGGGACCAGGCTACTTCCACTGGGACCAGGCTACTGCCACTGGGACCAGGTTACTGCCACTGGGACCAGACTACAGCCACTGGGACCAGGTTACTGCCAATGGGACCAGGCTACTGCTACTGGGACCAGGTTACTGCCACTGGGACCAGGTTACTGCCACTGGGACCAGGTTACTGCCACTGGGACCAGGCTACTGCTACTGGGACCAGACTACTGCTACTGGGACCAGGTTACTGCCACTGGGACCAGGTTACTGCTACTGGGACCAGGCTACTGCCACTGGGACTAGTTTACTTCTACTGGGACCAGGCCTGGCTTCCCCACAGCCCATAGCCCAGCGTTCGTCAACTAGGTGAGGCCTCGGTCCAAATTGTTTATGAGCTAACAGTCAGCACAGTAAAGAAACTCGCATTTTATGTGCTAACAATGTTTGGATCGACTTACGTGCGAGTCCTCATTTTCCTTTAGGAACACAATATAGACTGACGACAGGAACCGGCTTTTACATAAGTCAATCGGGGACTGCCTGCGTACTAAAATCACATCCATCTCGCCCGCCATCCACAAGATCGTGTCCGAGTGGAAATTCAACTTTTCTCATTGGGTAAGTAAATGAGTGGCCCATATGACTGTATTTAGTAAATACTAACATTATTGTGAGTGCTTATCCAGGGCTTATCTACGTCTCAACCTAACAGTATTTTCTGTTTGTTGTTTAGTTACCAGAGCAGGCTGTCCAGAGACTCCCGATATAGACATTCAGACATCGCCTTTTTTGCCCTTCAATTATTGTTTTATGTAGGATGCTACATTTTTAGTCCAGTTGCAATTGTTAGTAGGCCTAATAAATACATTTAAAAATCCCACTTCTATTAGGCCTGGTCTTTCTTATTGTGAAAGATGCTGTGAAGCCTCATAGCTGATCTCAGACAGTTGTTATTTTATATCGGCCTAGGCTCGGGAAGAAATCCACTCCAATTAAGCACTCTTGTTGTTTGTGAAGTCAAATGAAAACTAAGATTATTGTTGAAATGAATTACTCGACTGGTGTAGTTTTTCTCCATCTGTTGATGTGCGCCACTTGCATAACAAGTTAGATATATTTTCAGCACAAGGCGCTGTTCACCGCGCTGTTCAGCCTCTTGCAGCCTATCTTGTACACCATAGCTTCTTGTCAGCCTCTTGTCAGCCTCTTGCAGCTTAGGCCGTAAAACAGGAGGGTAATATACAAGTGTATTGGTGTTTGATTTAAAAGGAACCAGTTATTGTGTTTCTGTTAGTGAACCAAGAAGATAAGGTGTGTGTGTGTGTGTGTGTGTGTGTGTGTGTGTGTGTGTGTGTGTGTGTGTGTGTGTGTGTGTGAGAGAGAGAGAGAGAGAGAGAGAGAGAGAGAGAGAGAGAGAGAGAGTCGGTGTCGGTGTGCCAAGAAGATAAGTATGGTGTGTGTGTGAGAGAGCCAGAAGTTGAGTCAAACATAATTAGGACTGGGCTGTGATGACAGAGATGGTCTTAACAGCTGAGCTCTGAGCTGCCTGCTGTTGGCACTGAGAGGATGGTGATTCTCAGGCAAAGCATGTCATCACATACTGTAGGACTCTGAACTTCAACCCTCTGTTATAGAGACTACTTTAGGCTGTCGTAAGCCTGACTTAACAGAACGCTCTGTTATAGAGAATACTTTAGGCTGTCGTAATCCTGACTTAACAGGATGCTCTGTCATAGAGCTGTCATAAGCCTGACTGAACAGAACGCTCTGTTATAGAGAATACTTTAGGCTGTCGTAAGCCTGACTTAACAGAATTCTCTGTTATAGAGACTACTTTAGGCTGTCGTAAGCCTGACTTAACCTCTTGGGGCTAGGTGGGACGCTAGCGTGCCACCCGTGGTGCACTCCATCAACAGCAGGTGCATTTCAAGAGCGGCAAATTTGAATCCAAATAAATGTCAAAATTCTAATTTTTCAAAAATACAACTATGTTACACCATTTGAAAGATAAACATCTCCTTAATCTAACCACGTTTTACGATTTCAAAAAGGTTTTACGGCGAAAGCATAAATTTAGAGTATGTTAGGACAGTACATTTACAAGAGTTGTGTGTAATGTTTTGTCAAGTCAAAGACAGGGTCACCAAAACCATAAAACCAGCTAAAATGATGCACTAACCTTTTACAATCTCCATCAGATGACACTCCTAGGACATTATGTTAGACAATGCATGCATTTTTAGTTCTATCAAGTTCATTTTTATATCCAAAAACAGCGTTTTACTATGGCATTGATGTTGAGGAAATCGTTTCCCTCCAATAACCGGCAGTCAAGTCAGCGTCAGAAATTAAATAATTAAAATTAGAAAACATTGTTAAAATATTATATTGTCATTTAAAGAATTATAGATTTACATCTCTTGAACGCAATCAACTTGCCAGATTTAAAAATAACCTTACTGGGAAATCACACTTTGCAATAATCTGAGCACTGCGCCCAGAAAAATACGCGTTGCGATACAGACTAGACGTCATGTTGGGGAGATCTAAAATCGAAAATACTATGTAAATAATCCATTACCTTTGATTCTCTTCATCAGATGTCACTTCCAGGTATCACAGGTCCATAACGAATGTAGTTTTGTTCAAAAAAGCTCATCATTTATGTCCAAAAATCTCCGTCTCGTTAGCACATGATGTAAGCCAGCCGGACTTCTCGTCATGAACGAGGGGAAAAAATATATTTCCGTTCGTTCAAACATGTCAAACGTTGTATAGCATAAATCATTAGGGCCTTTTTTAACCAGAACATGAATAATATTCAAGGTGGACGAATGCATACTCTTTTATAACGTATTGGAACGAGGGTACCCAACATGAAGTAGCGCGCCAGGTGTCTAATGGGACATCACCGTTCCATGGCTCTTGTTCGGTCAGATCTCCCTCCAGAAGACTCAAAACACTTTGTAAAGGCTGGTGACATCTAGTGGAAGCAATAGGAAGTGCCAAAATATTCCTAAACCCCTGTGTTTTTCAATGGGATAGGTTTAAAGTCAATACAACACATCAGGTATCCACTTCCTGTCAGAAAATGTCTCAGGGTTTTGCCTGCCAAATGAGTTCTGTTATACTCACAGACACCATTCAAACAGTTTTGGAAACTTTAGAGTGTTTTCTATCCATATATAATAAGTATATGCATATTCTAGTTACTGGGTAGGATTAGTAACCAGATTAAATCGGGTACATTTTTTTTATCCAGACGTGCAAATGCTGCCCCCTAGACCCAACAGGTTAACAGGATGCTCTGTTATAGAGAATACTTTAGCCTGTCGTAAGCCTGACTTAACAGAATTCTCTGTTATAGAGACTACTTTAGGCTGTCGTAAGCCTGACTTAACAGAATGCTCTGTTATAGAGAATACTTTAGGCTGTCGTAAGCCTGACTTAACAGAATGCTCTGTCATAGAGCTGTCATAAGCCTGACTTAACAGAACGCTCTGTTATAGAGACTACTTTAGGTTGTCATAAGCGTTTTACATAAACAACCCCAAGGTATGCGTTGCTGCAACATGTATTATTGAACAGACCTTATGAAATGCAACAACGAATTTCAATATATCCCAAAATGATGATATACAGTAGTAAGACGCTGTCAGGGGAGGAGTGAGACTGCCATGCAGTGTTGCTGTCACCAATACTCCCCCCTCATCTTGTCACTCCTCGGGTTGCGTCCCAAGTGACACCCTTTTCCCTGTATGGTGAAGTACTTTAGTAGTGCACTACATAGGGCATAGGGTTTCATTTGGGATGCCGCCCTCCTCTCTTTCCCTTTCTGTCTGGTCTTGTATCTCTCTAACGGTGAGGCTGATGGATAGGGAGTAGTGCTGGTTACAGCCATGTACAGTAGATATATGGCTGATGAATGGGGAGTAGTGCTGGTTACAGCCATGTACAGTAGATATATGGCTGATGGATAGGGAGTAGTGCTGGTTACAGCCATGTACAGTAGATATATGGCTGATGAATAGGGAGTAGTGCTGGTTACAGCCATGTACAGTAGATATATGGCTGATGAATGGGGAGTAGTGCTGGTTACAGCCATGTACAGTAGATATATGGCTGATGAATGGGGAGTAGTGCTGGTTACAGCCATGTACAGTAGATATATGGCTGATGGATAGGGAGTAGTGCTGGTTACAGCCATGTACAGTAGATATATGGCTGATGGATAGGGAGTAGTGCTGGTTACAGCCATGTACAGTAGATATATGGCTGATGAATGGGGAGTAGTGCTGGTTACAGCCATGTACAGTAGATATATGGCTGATGAATAGGGAGTAGTGCTGGTTACAGCCATGTACAGTAGATATATGGCTGATGAATAGGGAGTAGTGCTGGTTACAGCCATGTACAGTAGATATATGGCTGATGAATAGGGAGTAGAGCTGGTTACAGCCATGTACAGTAGATATATGGCTGATGAATGGGGAGTAGTGCTGGTTACAGCCATGTACAGTAGATATATGGCTGATGAATGGGGAGTAGTGCTGGTTACAGCCATGTACAGTAGATATATGGCTGATGAATAGGGAGTAGTGCTGGTTACAGCCATGTACAGTAGATATATGGCTGATGAATAGGGAGTAGTGCTGGTTACAGCCATGTACAGTAGATATATGGCTGATGAATAGGGAGTAGAGCTGGTTACAGCCATGTACAGTAGATATATGGCTGATGGATAGGGAGTAGTGCTGGTTACAGCCATGTACAGTAGATATATGGCTGATGAATAGGGAGTAGAGCTGGTTACAGCCATGTACAGTAGATATATGGCTGATGGATAGGGAGTAGTGCTGGTTACAGCCATGTACAGTAGATATATGGCTGATGGATAGGGAGTAGTGCTGGTTACAGCCATGTACAGTAGATATATGGCTGATGAATAGGGAGTAGTGCTGGTTACAGCCATGTACAGTAGATATATGGCTGATGAATAGGGAGTAGAGCTGGTTACAGCCATGTACAGTAGATATATGGCTGATGAATAGGGAGTAGTGCTGGTTACAGCTGCTCCTTGTCTGTCTGGATCGATTGTGGAGTGTAACAGACTGACAAGAGTCTGGCTAACTGTCTGTCTGTCTGGCTGGCTGGCTGCATGCTGGGTGTCTGTCTGGCTGGCTGCATGTCTGGCTGGTTGGCTGACTGCATGCTCTGTGTCTGTCTGGCTGGCTAGCTGACTGCATGCTGTGTTTCTGTCTGGCTGTCTGGCTGCATGCTGTGTGTCTGTCTGTGTGTCTGTCTGGCTGGCTGCATGCTGTGTGCCTGTCTGTCTGCACGCTGTGTATCTGTCTGTCTAGCTGCATGCTATGTGCTTGTCTGGCTGGCTGGCTGCATGCTGTGTGCCTGTCTGTCTGGCTGCATGCTGTGTGCCTCTCTGTCTGGCTGCATGCTGTGTGTCTGTCTGGCAGGCACTGGCCAATCGTCTGGGAGAAGAAAAAAAGCTTTTTAGCCTCCGCGAAACACGACCCAGCCAAGCCGCACTGCTTCTTGACACAATTCGCCGGAAGCCAGTCGCACCTATGTGTCGGAGGAAACACCTGGCGACCGTATCAGTGTGCACTGCGCCCGGCCCGCCACAGCAGTCGCTAGAGCGCAATGGGACAAAGACAACCCGGCCGGCCAAACCCTCCCCTAACCCAGACGACGCTGGGCCAATTGTGCGCCGCTCCATGGGTCTCCCGGTCACGGCTTCGACAGAGCCTGGACTCGAACCCAGGATCTCTAGTGGCACAGCTAGCACTGCAATGCAATGCCTTAGACCACTGCACCACTCGGGAGTTGCGCATTCAATTCTAAATACAATAATATGTTAAATAGTTTTTGGGCCATGATTAAAAAGAGCTACAATTTGTATTTCTCAACTGGTAATTGAAGATCACTTCCCATTCGCCATTCAAATGCAACGGAAGGCAGGCTTGGTCAACGTGTCGTACACACGACTTTGCAACAAGCTGGAGGCAGTACGCATTATCAAAACACATAGCTACTTCATTGTTGGACACCTGAAGGTTTTACTACATATTATGAGGCATGTTTTTACCTTGCTTACAAGTGGTCTAGGCCAATATCCGACCATATCGGTGGAGACAATTATTTTATAAAGACTTCCATATGCCATTGAAACCAGTAACCAAATTTCTCTCATGTTCTATTGTTTTAACATTCTGCACTAATGATGTTCAGAAATAATAGTTTTTATCAACATTTTAAGCTAAACGTTCTGATCTGGCCTCCTGGTTGTATGAATCTGAGATCTATCGTCCCACAACTGTCCCAGGGTCTGTTTCGGCCATTTCTGTCTCGACAAGCTGACCAATAGAATAGGTCAACTTTAAAAGCTGACCAATAGAATGACCAACTTTACAAGCTGACCAATAGATTAGGTCAACTTTAAAAGCTGACCAATAGAATGACCAACTTTACAAGCTGACCAATAGAATAGGTCAACTTTAAAAGCTGACCAATAGAATGACCAACTTTACAAGCTGACCAATAGAATAGGTCAACTTTAAAAGCTGACCAATAGAATGACCAACTTTACAAGCTGACCAATAGAATAGGTCAACTTTAAAAGCTGACCAATAGAATAGGTCAACATTACTACTATAGGGTATAGTAGATTGACAAAGGCTCATAGGTGGCGCCTCCATAAGGCTAGGGGAAGCAGTTGAATTAAATTGCCAAAATGATATAGCCTAATTAGCCTAATCCTGTCTATACAGAAATAAATAAAATCATTCAAATTAGGCTACTAAAGCATTATTTGGCCACAGAGGATCATTAGCTTCCCCTTACAAATTAATAAGTTGTGGATTGTTTTAAATTGTGTAGCCTATAGCCAGAAGGAAAGGAGGCGGGCATATCACATATAGCCTATAGTCAGAAGGAAAGGAGGCGGGCATATCTCATATAGCCTATAGCCAGAAGGAAAGGAGGCGGGCATATCTCATATAGCCTATAGTCAGAAGGAAAGGAGGCGGGCATATCTCATATAGCCTATAGCCAGAAGGAAAGGAGGCGGGCATATCACATATAGCCTATAGTCAGAAGGAAAGGAGGCGGGCATATCTCATATAGCCTATAGTCAGAAGGAAAGGAGGCGGGCATATCTCATATAGCCTATAGCCAGAAGGAAAGGAGGCGGGCATATCTCATATAGCCTATAGTCAGAAGGAAAGGAGGCGGGCATATCTCATATAGCCTATAGCCAGAAGGAAAGGAGGCGGGCATATCACATATAGCCTATAGTCAGAAGGAAAGGAGGCGGGCGTATCTCATATAGCCTATAGTCAGAAGGAAAGGAGGCGGGCATATCTCATATAGCCTATAGCCAGAAGGAAAGTCTGCGGGCGTATCTCATATAGCCTATAGCCAGAAGGAAAGGAGGCGGGCATATCTCATATAGCCTATAGTCAGAAGGAAAGGAGGCGGGCATATCTCATATAGCCTATAGCCAGAAGGAAAGGAGGCGGGCATATCTCATATAGCCTATAGTCAGAAGGAAAGGAGGCGGGCATATCACATATAGCCTATAGTCAGAAGGAAAGGAGGCGGGCATATCTCATATAGCCTATAGCCAGAAGGAAAGGAGGCGGGCATATCACATATAGCCTATAGCCAGAAGGAAAGGAGGCGGGCATATCTCATATAGCCTATAGTCAGAAGGAAAGGAGGCGGGCATATCTCATATAGCCTATAGCCAGAAGGAAAGGAGGCGGGCATATCACATATAGCCTATAGTCAGAAGGAAAGGAGGCGGGCATATCTCATATAGCCTATAGTCAGAAGGAAAGGATGCGGGCATATCTCATATAGCCTATAGTCAGAAGGAAAGGAGGCGGGCATATCTCATATAGCCTATAGTCAGAAGGAAAGTCTGCAGGCGTATCTCATATAGCCTATAGCCAGAAGGAAAGGCTGCGGGCGTATCTCATATAGCCTATAGTCAGAAGGAAAGGCTGCGGGCGTATCTCATATAGCCTATAGCCAGAAGGAAAGTCTGCGGGCGTATCTCATATCGCCTATAGCCAGAAGGAAAGGCTGCGGGCGTATCTCATATAGCCTATAGCCAGAAGGAAAGGCTGCGGGCGTATCTCATATAGCCAGAAGGAAAGGCTGCGGGCGTATCTCATATAGCCAGAAGGAAAGGCTGCAGGCGTATCTCATATAGCCAGAAGGAAAGGCTGGGGGCGTATCTCATATAGCCTATAGTCAGAAGGAAAGTCTGCGGGCGTATCTCATATAGCCAGAAGGAAACGCTGCGGGCGTATCTCATATAGCCAGAAGGAAAGGCTGGGGGCGTATCTCATATAGCCTATAGTCAGAAGGAAAGGCTGCGGGCGTATCTCATTTACCCTATAGCCAGAAGGAAAGGCTGGGGGCGTATCTCATATAGCCTATAGTCAGAAGGAAAGGCTGCGGGCGTATCTCATATAGCCTATAGTCAGAAGGAAAGGCTGGGGGCGTATCTCATATAGCCTATAGTCAGAAGGAAAGGCTGCGGGCGTATCTCATATAGCCTATAGTCAGAAGGAAAGGCTGCGGGCGTATCTCATTTAGCCTATAGCCAGAAGGAAAGGCTGCGGGCGTATCTCATATAGCCTATAGCCAGAAGGAAAGGCTGCGGGCGTATCTCATATAGCCTATAGTCAGAAGGAAAGGCTGCGGGCGTATCTCATATAGCCTATAGCCAGAAGGAAAGGCTGCGGGCGTATCTCATTTAGCCTATAGTCAGAAGGAAAGGCTGCGGGCGTATCTCATATAGCCTATAGCCAGAAGGAAAGGCTGCGGGCGTATCTCATTTAGCCTATAGCCAGAAGGAAAGGCTGCGGGCATATCTCATATAGCCTATAGCCAGAAGGAAGTGTTTGGTCTGATGCTATTTTGAAATCCAAGAAGAAAAAAAAAAAAAATTCAATAAAGTATATTACAATGATTTATTTTATGGGGACTGAATGCTGAGTTAAGGTTCCCAGGCTTGCAAGGACAGACCAGATACAAATTCAATCAGCACTAAGATGTGAAGGAAAAGGTGTCGTGGCCTTTGGGCCCAACAAGTGGCAGGAGTCTTTGAAGCGTCTTCTGAAGCCCCCTCCTGCTGTTCAAAGACCATTCACTGGCATTTTCTACAAGACATCTGCCTCCAGAAATATAAGCTTCTCCATGTGGGTGTGAAACACCTACTCCCACTTCCTGCTGCACTGCTGCTTGGATTCCACCTGGTGATCTGTTCCCCGTCTGCCCTGGCCTGTCTCCCCCTGTCTGGTACAGGTACCTCCACCACACTCACCCCTCTCTGTTCACCGTCTGCCCTGGCCTGTCTCCCCCTGTCTGGTACAGGTACCACCCTCACCCCTCTCTGTTCACCGTCTGCCCTGGCCTGTCTCCCCCTGTCTGGTACAGGTACCTCCACCACACTCACCCCTCTCTGTTCACCGTCTGCCCTGGCCTGTCTCCCCCTGTCTGGTACAGGTACCTCCACCACACTCACCCCTCTCTGTTCCCCGTCTGCCCTGGCCTGTCTCCTCCTGTCTGGTACAGGTACCACCCTCACCCCTCTCTGTTCACCGTCTGCCCTGGCCTGTCTCCCCCTGTCTGGTACAGGTACCACCCTCACCCCTCTCTGTTCACCGTCTGCCCTGGCCTGTCTCCCCCTGTCTGGTACATGTACCTCCACCACACTCACCCCTCTCTGTTCACCGTCTGCCCTGGCCTGTCTCCCCCTGTCTGGTACAGGTACCACCCTCACCCCTCTCTGTTCACCGTCTGCCCTGGCCTGTCTCCCCCTGTCTGGTACAGGTACCACCCTCACCCCTCTCTCCCGAGCTTTCGCTCACCTCCAGCACTCACCCACTGTTGAGGCGAGTGACTCTGAACTTGGCTAGCCCCAAGTTTATTTATCTTCATGTGCGTTTTGCTATTTTGCTATTTGCCTCATGACTCCTGCATACTTTGTTGACTACAAACGTTCTTTACCCAACCGTGGGACAGACTATGTTTGTTCCCACACTCGGGACTCTGACTCTCTATTGGTTACACATACTTTTGGCCTCCCATCCTATTCTAACCACCTCTCGCCGGCTTTGTATTCATGTTACCTGATGAAATTGCTGTACATCATGATCTTGTTGCCATCTGATGCACATTCAGATGTCATAATTCAGCACTGCAGAGCTCTCCCTGTCCTCTGCTGTGCCCTGATTGTATTACTGCTGATGATATCTGGAAATGTGCATGTACACCCTGGCTCATCTATTGTTTCTAGCCCCAATGTTGACTTGTGCTCTGATATCTGCTTCACTGATTTCTGCTCCCGTAAAAGCCTGGGTTTTCTGCACATTAACACTAGAAGCTTATTATCTAAAATGGATCAATTGAAAGTGTGGGTTCACAGCTCCAAACCAGATGTGTTGGTCGTTACTGCGACATGGTTAAGGAAGAGTGTTTTGAACACTGATGTTTACCTTTCTGGATATAACCTTTTTCGGCAAGACAGATCTTCCAAAGGTGGTGGTGGCAATCTTTACCAAGGATCACCTTCAGTGCCCGGTTGTCTCCACCAAGTCTGTCCCCAAACAATTTGATTTGCTGGTTTTAAGCATTCAACTTTTAAATATTTCTTTGTTGACTGTTGCTGGGTGTTATTGTCCTCCATCAGAACCGGCCTGTACCCTACCTGCCCTAAGCTCTCTCCTGGCCCCTTACACTAAGTCTGAATTTGTCCTGCTAGGTGACCTACACTAGGACATGCTTAAACCACCAGTCCTAAAGCGATGGGACTCTCTAAATCTTTCTCAGATTATTACCAATCCCACAAGGTATGACTCCAAACACCCGTAAAAGGCTACTCTCCTTGATGTTATCTTCCCAAATAATCCTGATAGGTATCAGTCTGGTGTTTTCTGTAATGACCTTAGTGATCACTGTTTTACAGCCTGTGTTCGTAATGGCTGCTCAGTGAAACGACCTGTCCTAATTTGTCATAGACGATTGCTAAAAAAATTTAATGAGCAAGCCTGCCTTCATGAACGGACCTCTGTAAAATGGTATAGAATCAGCTTGATCTCCTCTATCGAAGACGCTTGGACCTTCTTTTTTGGTATTGTTAACAAACACGCCCCCAAAAAGAAAATGAGAATTAAAAACAGGTTCAGCCCCTGGTTCGACCGTGATCTTTGCAGAGTTATCCACCTCAGGAATTGCATTTGGCGACAGGCTCGGCACACGCGTACTGTGCCGAGCCTGACTGGCTATCGTTCAGGCAAATGAGAAATAAGTGCACTCAGGCTGTCCGGAAGGCCAAAGTTAGTTACTTTAAGCAGCAGTTCTCTCTCTGTGTGTCTAACCCCAAGAAGTTCTAGAAAATGGTTAAAGACCTGGAGAATAAACCCTCCTCCTCAGAGCTGCCCGTGTCCCTTCATGTTGATGATGTGGTTGTTACTGACAAGAAGCACATGGCTGAGCTCTTTAATCACCACTTCATTAAGTCAGGATTCCTATTTGACTCAGCCATGACTCCTTGCCCATCCAACATTTCCTCATCTCTCACCCCTTCTAATGTGACTATCCCCGATGCTCCTCCCTCTTTTTCCCCTGCCCCGCTACAAAGTTTCTCCCTGCAGGCAGTCACTGAGTCCAAAGTGCTAAAGGAGCTCCTTAAACTTGACCCCAAAAAAACATCTGGGTCAGATGGTTTAGACCCTGTCTTCTTTAAGGTTGCTGCCCCTATTATCGCCAAGCCTATCTCTGACCTTTTTAACCTGTCTCTCCTTTCTGGGGAGGTTCCCATTGCTTGAAAGGCAGCCACAGTTCGTCCTTTATTTAAAGGGGGAGAACAAGTTGAACTGTTATAGGCCTATTTCTATTTTGCTCTGTTCATCAAAAGTGTTGGTAAAACTTGTCAATAATCAACTGACTGGCTATCTTGATGTCTATAGTATTCTCTCTGGTATGCAATCTGGTTTCTGCTCAGGTTATGGGTGTGTCATTGCAACCTTAAAGGTCCTCAATGATGTCACCATTGCCCTTGATTCTAAGCAATATTGTGCTGCTATTTTTATTGCCTTGGCCAAAGCTTTTTTTTCTCCATTCCGTTCTTGTGGGCCGGCTAAGGAGTATTGGTGTCTCTGAGGGTCTTTGGCCTGGTTTGCTAACTACCTCTCTCAAAGAGTGCAGTGTATAAAGTCAGAAAATCTGCTGTCTCAGCCACTGCCTGTCACCAAGGGAGTACCCCAAGGCTCGATCCAACATAGCTCAGGCAGTAGGAAGCTCTCTCATCCATTTATATGCAGATGATACAGTCTTATACTCAGCTGGCCCCTCGATTTTGTGTAAAATGCTCTACAACAAAGCTTTCTTAGTATCCAACAAACTTTCTCTACCCTTAACCTTGTTCTGAACACCTCCAAAACAAAGGGGGGTTTAGAGCTTGAGGTAGTCACCTCATACAAGTACTTGGGA
>NC_138310.1:88362483-88434983 GCF_965601325.2 Salmo salar
CCCTACCCCAATATACTGCACATTCTACCTGGCCCCACCCCAGTATACTGCACATTCTACCTGGCCCTACCCCAATATACTGCACATTCTACCTGGCCCCACCCCAGTATACTGCACATTCTACCTGGCCCCACCCCAGTATAATGCACATTCTACCTGGCCCCACCCCAGTATACTGCACATTCTACCTGGCCCCACCCCAGTATACTGCACATTCTACCTGGCCCTACCCCAATATACTGCACATTCTACCTGGCCCCACCCCAGTATACTGCACATTCTACCTGGCCCTACCCCAATATACTGCAGATTCTACCTGGCCCCACCCCAGTATACTGCAGATTCTACCTGGCCCCACCCCAATATACTGCAGATTCTACCTGGCCCCACCCCAGTATACTGCACATTCTACCTGGCCCTACCCCAATATACTGCAGATTCTACCTGGCCCCATCCCAATATACTGCACATTCTACCTGGCCCTACCCCAATATACTGCACATTCTACCTGGCCCTACCCCAATATACTGCAGATTCTACCTGGCCCTACCCCAATATACTGCACATTCTACCTGGCCCTATCCCAATATACTGCACATTCTACCTGGCCCTACACCAATATACTGCACATTCTACCTGGCCCTACACCAATATACTGCACATTCTACCTGGCCCCACCCCAATATACTGCACATTCTACCTGGCCCCATCCCAATATACTGCAGATTCTACCTGGCCCTACCCCAATATACTGCAGATTCTACCTGGCCCTACCCCAATATACTGCACATTCTACCTGGCCCTACCCCAATATACTGCACATTCTACCTGGCCCTACCCCAATATACTGCACATTCTACCTGGCCCTACACCAATATACTGCACATTCTACCTGGCCCTACCCCAATATACTGCACATTCTACCTGGCCCTACCCCAATATACTGCAGATTCTACCTGGCCCTACCCCAATATACTGCACATTCTACCTGGCCCTACCCCAATATACTGCACATTCTACCTGGCTCTACCCCAATATACTGCACATTCTACCTGGCCCTACCCCAATATACTGCACATTCTACCTGGCCCTACCCCAATATACTGCACATTCTACCTGGCCCTACACCAATATACTGCAGATTCTACCTGGCCCTACCCCAATATACTGCAGATTCTACCTGGCCCTACCCCAATATACTGCACATTCTACCTGGCCCTACCCCAATATACTGCACATTCTACCTGGCCCTACCCCAATATACTGCACATTCTACCTGGCCCCACCCTAATAAACAGACATTCAGTTCAGTCTATGGGTATTAGGATTTACATGGACATTAAATAATGCTTTTCTCCACCTGGGATTCATTACACAGCAGTGTAAAGATGAGACAGAGAGAGAGAGAGAGAGACAGAGAGAGAGACAGTACGACAGACCACGTATTCACCCTGCACACCCTAATTGACAAACAAACAGAGGCAAAGCTTTCGACTCAATTTGGCATGAGGGCCTGCTCTACAAATTGATGTAAAGTGGTGTTTTGGGGGAAAAAACAGAGAGCGAGAGAATGAATGAACGAACGCATGAGAAATAGAGAGAACTTGGCAGGTAACAGACAACCCAATTTACACGGGTGGATTCTTCTCTCTGGTGGGCACGGACGATTACTGTCACTCTCTCCAGAGTTGGTGACACACACATTTACATACAGTGTCTGAGCAGCCAGGTTGAGTTTGTGTGATGTCTATTGATCGCACCGCCGAGATGTTTGATACGAGTGTAATTATGCGTCATCGCTCCACTATCATTTAGCTGTGTGTGTGAATGTGTGTACAGCTGATGTCAGCTCCAAAACGTCTGACAGTAAAACCTATAATCATGTCACCTTATCATTTCACCCTGAAGAATGCACAGGGACACCGAAACGTTGGTAAATACCCAATAAACTACTGCGAGTTTATATATGGAGTGTGTGACTTTCTTTATTTTGAAAGTTTATAGTTTATTCGCCGTTAGTCAGCACCTCCACACAAAATAATTATTATGGGTGTGCGACAGCTCATGTTTTTTTTATTTCACCTTATCATTTCTAAAAATCTCCCTTCTCTCCCTCTTCTCTCCCCCCGTCTCAGAATCCCTCTTCCCCTCTCTCTGACTCTCTCCCAATCTACAGTCAGACTATGGCTTCTGATGGAGGGTGTTAGGTGATTGTGTATATTCAATATTTTCTGCCTCTCCACAAAGGTGCTAGGAGGCTAAATAACATCTAACATCTCCCCCTGCCTCTATAATATAACATCTGCCCTGCCTCTATAGTATAACATCTCCCCTGCCTCTATAATATAACATCTCCCCTGCCTCTATAATATAACATCTGCCCTGCCTCTATAGTATAACATCTCCCCTGCCTCTATAATATAACATCTCCCCCTGCCTCTATAATATAACATCTCCCTGCCTCTATAGTATAACATCTTCCCTGCCTCTATAGTATAACATCTGCCCTGCCTCTATAATATAACATCTGCCCTGCCTCTATAGTATAACATCTCTCCTGCCTCTATAATATAACATCTGCCCTGCCTCTATAGTATAACATCTCCCCTGCCTCAATAGTATAACATCTCCCCCTGCCTCTATAATATAACATCTGCCCTGCCTCTATAGTATAACATCTTCCCTGCCTCTATAGTATAACATCTCCCCCTGCCTCTATAGTATAACATCTCCCCCTGCCTCTATAGTATAACATCTCCCCCTGCCTCTATAATATAACATCTGCCATGCCTCTATAGTATAACATCTTCCCTGCCTCTATAGTATAACATCTTCCCTGCCTCTATAGTATAACATCTGCCCTGCCTCTATAGTATAACATCTTCCCTGCCTCTATAGTATAACATCTTCCCTGCCTCTATAGTATAACATCTCCCCCTGCCTCTATAGTATAACATCGCCCCCTGCCTCTATAGTATAACATCTCCCCTGCCTCTATAATATAACATCTCCCCCTGTCTATATAGTATAACATCTCCCCTGCCTCTATAATACAACATCTCCCCCTGCCTCTATAATATAACATCTCCCCTGCCTCTATAATACAACATCTCCCCTGCCTCTATAATATAACATCTGCCCTGCCTCTATAATACAACATCTCCCCTGCCTCTATAATACAACATCTCCCCTGCCTCTATAATACAACATCTGCCCTGCCTCTATAATATAACATCTCCCCTGCCTCTATAATATAACATCTCCCCTGCCTCTATAATGTAACATCAGCCCTGCCTCTATAATACATCTGCCCTGCCCCTATAATATAACATCTGCCCTGCCTCTATAATACAACATCTGCCCTGCCTCTATAATACAACATCTGCCCTGCCTCTATAATGTAACATCATCCCTGCCTCTATAATACATCTGCCCTGCCTCTATAATATAACATCTCCCCCTGCCTCTATAGTATAACATCTGCCCTGCCTCTATAATATAACATCTCCCCTGCCTCTATAATACAACATCTCCCCTGCCTCTATAATACAACATCTGCCCTGCTTCTATAATATAACATCTGCCCTGCCTCTATAATATAACATCTCCCCTGCCTCTATAATACAACATCTCCCCTGCCTCTATAATACAACATCTGCCCTGCCTCTATAATATAACATCTCCCCTGCCTCTATAGTATAACATCTGCCCCTGCCTCTATAATACAACATCTCCCCTGCCTCTATAGTATAACATCTGCCCTGCCTCTATAGTATAACATCTCCCCTGCCTCTATAATACAACATTTCCCCCTGCCTCTATAATATAACATCTGCCCTGCCTCTATAATACAACATCTGCCCTGCCTCTATAGTATAACATCTCCCCCTGCCTCTATAATACAACATCTCCCCCTGCCTCTATAGTATAACATCTGCCCTGCCTCTATAATATAACATCTGCCCTGCCTCTATAATGTAACATCTGCCCTGCCTCTATAATGTAACATCTGCCCTGCCTCTATAATACATCTGCCCTTCCTCTATAGTATAACATCTTCCCTGCCTCTATAGTATAACATCTCCCCCTGCCTCTATAATATAACATCTCCCCTGCCTCTATAATATAACATCTGCCCTGCCTCTATAATATATTACTCTTATAACAGTTGTAGGTGTTAGTAAGGCAGTTGAAGACGCCTAGGAGGACAGTAGTCACCCTGTAGTGTAGACCATAGGAGGACAGTAGTTACCCTGTAGTGTAGACCCTAGGAGGACAGTAGTCCCCCTGTAGTGTAGACCCTAGGAGGACAGTAGTCACCCTGTAGTCACCAGATAGTCACACAGCGACTGGTCTTGTTAGACTAATCACACATGTACGGGTCATACTTACATTACAGTAGTGTGTAATATGGTGGTGTTGGATAGAGAGATGACATTACAGTAATATGGTGGTGTTGGATGGAGAGATGACATTACAGTAATATGGTGGTGTTGGATGGAGAGATGACATTACAGTAATATGGTGGTGTTGGATGGAGAGATGACATTACAGTAATATGGTGGTGTTGGATGGAGAGATGACATTACAGTAATATGGTGGTGTTGGATGGAGAGATGACATTACAGTAATATGGTGGTGTTGGATGGAGAGATGACATTACAGTAGTATGGTGGTGTTGGATGTAGAGATGACATTACAGTAATATGGTGGTGTTGGATGGAGAGATGACATTACAGTAATATGGTGGTGTTGGATGGAGAGATGACATTACAGTAGTATGGTGGTGTTGGATGGAGAGATGACATTACAGTAATATGGTGGTGTTGGATGGAGAGATGATATTACAGTAATATGGTGGTGTTGGATGGAGAGATGACATTACAGTAATATGGTGGTGTTGGATGGAGAGATGACATTACAGTAGTATGGTGGTGTTGGATGGAGAGATGACATTACAGTAGTATGGTGGTGTTGGATGGAGAGATTACATTACAGTATGGTGGTGTTGGATGGAGAGATGACATTACAGTAATATGGTGGTGTTGGATGGAGAGATTACATTACAGTAATATGGTGGTGTTGGATAGAGAGATTACATTACAGTAATATGGTGGTGTTGGATGGAGAGATGACATTACAGTAATATGGTGGTGTTGGCTGGAGAGATGACATTACAGTAATATGGTGGTGTTGGATGGAGAGATGACATTACAGTAATATGGTGGTGTTGGATGGAGAGATGACATTACAGTAATATGGTGGTGTTGGATGGAGAGATGACATTACAGTAATATGGTGGTGTTGGATAGAGAGATGACATTACAGTAATATGGTGGTGTTGGATGGAGAGATGACATTACAGTAATATGGTGGTGTTGGATGGAGTGATGACATTACAGTAATATGGTGGTGTTGGATAGAGAGATGACATTACAGTAATATGGTGGTGTTGGATGGAAAGATGACATTACAGTAATATGGTGGTGTTGGATAGAGAGATGACATTACAGTAATATGGTGGTGTTGGATGGAGAGATGACATTACAGTAATATGGTGGTGTTGGATGGAGAGATGACATTACAGTAGTATGGTGGTGTTGGATGGAGAGATGACATTACAGTAATATGGTGGTGTTGGATGGAGAGATGACATTACAGTAATATGGTGGTGTTGGATGGAGAGATGACATTACAGTAATATGGTGGTGTTGGAAGGAGAGATGACATTACAGTAATATGGTGGTGTTGGATGGAGAGATGACATTACAGTAATATGGTGGTGTTGGATGGAGAGATGACATTACAGTAATATGGTGGTGTTGGATGGAGAGATGACATTACAGTAATATGGTGGTGTTGGATGGAGAGATGACATTACAGTAATATGGTGGTGTTGGATGGAGAGATGACATTACAGTAGTATGGTGGTGTTGGATGGAGAGATGACATTACAGTAATATGGTAGTGTTGGATGGAGAGATGACATTACAGTAATATGGTGGTGTTGGATGGAGAGATGACATTACAGTAGTATGGTGGTGTTGGATGGAGAGATGACATTACAGTAATATGGTGGTGTTGGATGGAGAGATGACATTACAGTAATATGGTGGTGTTGGATGGAGAGATGACATTACAGTAATATGGTGGTGTTGGATAGAGAGATGACATTACAGTAATATGGTGGTGTTGGATGGAGAGATGACATTACAGTAATATGGTGGTGTTGGATGGAGAGATGACATTACAGTAATATGGTGGTGTTGGATGGAGAGATGACATTACAGTAATATGGTGGTGTTGGATGGAGAGATGACATTACAGTAATATGGTGGTGTTGGATGGAGAGATGACATTACAGTAATATGGTGGTGTTGGATAGAGAGATGACATTACAGTAATATGGTGGTGTTGGATGGAGAGATGACATTACAGTAATATGGTGGTGTTGGATGGAGAGATGACATTACAGTAATATGGTGGTGTTGGATGGAGAGATTACATTACAGCATTTGGGTCTTGCAGTCCGTGATACACAGTTTTGAGCAGATTTTATGGTGTTTCGTTCTGAATACAAATGAAGAGCGGGCTGGCACGGTTAAGAGCTTTGTTTGACGTACAGATTGGTTTCATACAGCCGCTCTCAACACTGCAGACTTCCCCGTTGGTATTGGGTCGAATTCAGGCAAGTTTATTTCACTAAAAAGACAGACCTGTGCAGTGCGAAAGTTCTTGTTTGAAACAGTAGATATCATTGATTTAATATGTATCGGTTAAGTGACATGTCTTCAGATTTCATAACTCCCATTTTACTAAGGAATCACAAAGTCTCCTGGTCTGTATCCTCTGTCTTCCTGCAGGTATCCAACAGACCATTGAGCAGGAGGAGAGTCAGAACAAGTCTTCAGCTGACCTGAGGATTCGCAAGACACAGGTGAGTCAGGAGGAGAGAAAGTGAGAAGAGGAGAGAGTGCAGTGGTAGAGATGTAAGGATGAGTGAGGGAGCGGGAGAGGAGAGAGGAGAGAGGAGGCAGGAGAGAGGAGGCAGGAGAGAGGAGGCAGGAGAGAGGAGAGAGTTGACAGGTGGCAGGAGAGAGGTGGCAGGAGAGAGGAGTCATTGACCTTAACAGACCTGTCTCCCTGCCTACCCCTCTCTCTCACCCTCTCAATTCAATTCAATTCAAGGGGCTTTATTGACATGGGAAGCATATGTTAACATAGCCAAGCAAGTAGATAATAAGCAAAAGTGAAATAAACAATAAAAAGTAAACAGTAAACATTACACTCACAGAAGTTCCAAAATAATCAAATGTCATATTATGTCTATATACAGTGTTGTAATGATGTGCAAATAGTGCAAGTCCTGTCCCTGTCTCTCCCATCCCTCTCTCTTCCTCTCTCCTGTCCCCCGTCTCTCCCTGTCTCCCTGTCTCTCTCTGTCTCCTGTCCCCCGTCTCTCCCCTGTCTCCCCGTCTCTCCCGTCCCCCTGTTTCTCCCTCTCTCCTGTCCCCCATCTCTCCCGTCTCCCTGTCTCTCCCTGTCTCCTGTCCCCCGTCTCTCCCCTGTCTCCCCGTCTCTCCTGTCCCCCATCTCTCCCCTGTCTCCCCGTCTCTCCTGTCCCCCATCTCTCCCCTGTCTCCTGTCCCCCATCTCTCCCCTGTCTCCCCGTCTCTCCTGTCCCCCATCTCTCCCCTCTCTCCTGTCCCCCATCTCTCCCCTGTTTCCCTGTCTCTCCCTGTCTCCTGTCCCCCGTCTCTCCCCTGTCTCCCCGTCTCTCCCGTCCCCCTGTCTCTCCCTCTCTCCTGTCCCCCATCTCTCCCCTGTCTCCCTGTCTCTCCCTGTCTCCTGTCCCCCGTCTCTCCCCTGTCTCCCCATCTCTCCCGTCCCCCTGTTTCTCCCTCTCTCCTGTCCCCCTGTCTCTCCCCTGTCTCCCCCTCTCTCCTGTCCCCCGTCTCTCCCGTCCCCCTGTCTCTCCCTCTCTCCTGTCCCCCGTCTCTCCCCTGTCTCCCCGTCTCTCCTGTCCCCCTGTTTCTCCCTCTCTCCTGTCCCCCTGTCTCTCCCCTGTCTCCCATAGCACTCCACGCTGTCCCGTAAGTTTGTGGAGGTGATGTCAGAGTACAACGCCACCCAGTCAGACTACAGAGAGCGCTGCAAGGGACGCATCCAGAGACAGCTGGAGATCAGTGAGTACATGGATTCAGTTCAACACCACTCTATTGTCCACTAAAAGATGCACCTCAGCTGGAGATCAGTGAGTAGAGTCTCACACACACACACACAATCACACACACACACACACACACACACACACACACACACACACACACACACACACACACACACACACACACACACACACACACACACACACACACACACACACACACACACACACTATCACACACACACACTATCACACGCACACACACACTATCACACACACACACACACACACACATTATCACACACACATTATCACACACACACACACACACACTATCACACACATGCTCACACACACACACACACACACTATCACACACATGCTCACACACACACACAATATCACACACATGCTCACACACACACATACTCACACACACACATACTCACACACACACATACTCACACACACACACACACACACACACAATCACACACATGCTCACACACACACACACACACACACTATCACACACATGCTCACACACACATACACTATCACACACACACACACACACACACACAGTCTATGTGAACTCCATACCATGTAACCAGCAAGTCAATCAGCTGAGCCTTTGGCTGCTTCAGTCCCATCTTCACATCACCACCTGAGGGTCCAACAGTTCAATTGTGCTTTAGGGAAGCTTTCTGTGTGTAATGGGATGACTGCTATCTATTTCTACACAGATGTGTGTGTGTGTGTGTGTGTGTGTGTGTGTGTGTGTGTGTGTGTGTGTGTGTGTGTGTGTGTGTGTGTGTGTGTGTGTGTGTGTGTGTGTGTGTGTGTGTGTGTGTACTTAATGAATACCCATACTTACATACTGTATACTACATACTTAATGGGCATCCATACTAACATACTGTATACTACATACTTAATGAGCATCCATACTAACATACTGTATACTACATACTTAATGAATACCCATACTAACATACTGTATACTACATACTTAATGAATATATACTATATACTATTAGTTCATTTTAGTATACTGTAAACTAACAGTTTCATTTCAGTTGAGCGTACTAGAGCTTCGCCTGTCTACCCGGAAGTTGATGCTGTTGCTATGCAACCTCTTGCTAGCTAGTTAGCATAACAAATGACTAGTTAGATATTTTACAACTTTGGGTGTGTTCTTAAATTCGATCTGGAGTGCCAGAGTGCGCTTGTAAATTCAGAGCGTTGTCAGATTGTCCGTTTGTAAATTCAGAGCGTTGTCAGATTGTCCGTTTGTAAATTCAGAGCGTTGTCAGATTGTCCGTTTGTAAATTCAGAGCGTTGTCAGATTGTCCGTTTGTAAATTCAGAGCGTTTCGCTCTCAGAGCGCACACTGGACGCTCCGGCCGAGGAGTACGGTTGATTTTGAGCGTTCTGACCTTACAACTGCAGTCAAGCACCCTTGCTAGCTACTTCCAGACACAAATGAGCCCACTCTGACCATTTTACTCACCCTAGCAGAGCTGGTTAGGCAGTTTTCATGTTATCCAGAGTGTTGGTGACTGTAACTGTGCTGCTGGTAACAATTTAATTACACTTTTTTTTCTGATGTTTACTGACACCGGCAATATTCAATGGGTGTTGAGCGCTCGTAAATTCATTATTCTGCGCTCTGGTACACTCAGACGAGAGTGCTCTGAAATCAGAGTAGATAGCTAGATCAAATTTATGAAAGCACCCTAATGTCTGTTGAGAAAGCACAACGACTGTTGAGAAAGCACAATGACGGGGATAATCAAGTCAATAAACGTTGGGTAGTTAGTTAGATAGCAGATAGTTAATATACTGGCAAGTTTGATGTATAAGTAGCCAACTAACGTTAGGTAGCTAAGTTAGCATAACAACATACTGCTGTAATGATATGCTATGTGGTTCGTAAGGACAGATGAACTCGTGTATATTGGGTCAGGGTGTGTCATGTTAGGTATTTTTCATTGGTTTGTGTTTGGTTTACGTTTTAGCCTTGTGTAGGCTCTAGGTGGGTTTATTTCTATGTTGGGTTCTGTCGATTCCCAATCAGAGACAGCTGTCGCTAATTGTCTCTGATTGGGATCACATTTAAGTTGCTGTTTTCCCCACGCTGTTTGTGGGGTGTTGTCTCTTTGTTTGAGCACGTAACGTATCTGCTTTTTTCTTGATTTTTGTGTACATGTTTAATTCCAGTGTGTTGAATAAACATGTGTTCGCTCCCAGCTGCGTTTTGGTCCGCTTCCTCGTCACCAGGCGACGAACGTTACAGAACACCCCACCGAACCAGGACCAAGCAGCGGGAGGAAAAGGAGCGCGAGAGATGGGCTCGCGAGGGGAAGGAGTTCTGGACCTGGGAGGAGATAATGTCGGGGAAAGGACCCTGGCGGAAGGATTCCCAGGTCGAGGAGTTAAAGCCAGCCGGTAGACGGAGTCGCAGGCGGCGGTCGAGGAGGCCCGGAAAACACCCCCAAGAATTTTTTTTGGGGGGGCTAATGGGGTGGTCCGGAAGGGCAGAGGAAGAG
Organism: Salmo salar; assembly: GCF_965601325.2. Classification (NCBI taxonomy): domain Eukaryota; kingdom Metazoa; phylum Chordata; class Actinopteri; order Salmoniformes; family Salmonidae; genus Salmo; species Salmo salar. The sequence goes on from NC_138310.1 coordinate 88,373,203, forward strand.
CCCAGACCACTGCTCTCGTGGGGGATGACGGCGGAGGAAGAGACGAAGATGATGAGGCAGTTGATTGAGGACCTGCAGAGGGAAGATCTGGAGGAGGAACCATGGTATGCGGAGTTGCGCGCTGTGTCGCCAGTGCGCCCGCACAGCCCGGTGCGTCCGGTGGACATGCCCAGCACATGCCGTGCTAGGATGGGCATCCAGCCAGGACGAGTGGCTAAACCGGCTCCACGCTTCAGGTCACCAGTGCGTGTCCACAGTCCTGCCCGGCCCGTCCCTGCTCCCCGCACCAAGCCATGGTATGCGGAGTTGCGCGCTGTGTCGCCAGTGCGCCCGCACAGCCCGGTGCATCCGGTGGACATGCCCAGCACATGCCGTGCTAGGATGGGCATCCAGCCAGGACGAGTTGCTAAACCGGCTCCACGGTTCAGGTCACCAGTGCGTGTCCACAGTCCTGTCTGGCCCGTCCCTGCTTCCCGCACCAGGCTAGTGGTGCGTGTCCACAGTCCTGTCCGGCCCGTCCCTGCTCCCCGCACCAAGTCAGTGGTGCGTGTCCCCAGTCCTGTCCGGCCCGTCCCTGCTCCCCGCACCAAGCCATGGTATGCGGAGTTGCACGCTGTGTCGCCAGTGCGCCCGCACAGCCCGGTGCGTCCGGTGGACATGCCCAGCACATGCCGTGCTAGGATGGGCATCCAGCCAGGACGAGTGGCTAAACCGGCTCCACGCTTCAGGTCACCAGTACGTGTTCACAGTCCTGTCTGGCCCGTCCCTGCTCCCCGCACCAGGTTGGTGGTGCGTGTCCCCAGTCCTGTCCGGCCCGTCCCTGCTCCCCGCACCAAGTCAGTGGTGCGTGTCCCCAGTCCTGTCCGGCCCGTCCCTGCTCCCCGCACCAGGTTAGTGGTGCGTGTCCCCAGTCCTGTCCGGCCCGTCCCTGTTCCCCACACCAGGTTGGTGGTGCGTGTCCCCAGTCCGGCCCGGCCCGTTCCTGCTCCCCGCACCAAGTCAGTGGTGCGTGTCCCCAGTCCTGTCCGGCCCGTCCCTGCTCCCCGCACCAAGTCAGTGGTGCGTGTCCCCAGTCCTGTCCGGCCCGTCCCTGCTCCCCGCACCAGGTTAGTGGTGCGTGTCCCCAGTCCTGTCCGGCCCGTCCCTGTTCCCCACACCAGGTTGGTGGTGCATGTCCCCAGTCCGGCCCGGCCCGTTCCTGCTCCCCGCACCAAGTCAGTGGTGCGTGTCCCCAGTCCTGTCCGGCCCGTCCCTGCTCCCCGCACCAAGTCAGTGGTGCGTGTCCCCAGTCCTGTCCGGCCCGTCCCTGCTCCCCGCACCAGGTTAGTGGTGCATGTCCCCAATCCTGTTCCGGTCGACGGCTCCGCTCCGGAGCCTGAGCATGCCGCTCCACAGTGGTCCAGTCCGGGCCAGAGGGGTAGGGTTAAGGTGAAGGCGGGGGAGAGAACACGCCCGGGGCCAGAGCCTCCACCGAGGGTGAGGCGCCCACCCGGGTCCCCCCCCCTAATAGACTTAAGTTTGGTGCGCTGGGAGTACGCACCGTTGGGGGGGGGGTTCTGTCACGCCCTGACCAGGTGAACTCGGGTATATTGGGTCAGGGTGTGTCATGTTAGGTATTTTTCATTGGTTTGTGTTTGGTTTACGTTTTAGCCTTGTGTAGGCTCTAGGTGGGTTTATTTCTATGTTGGGTTCTGTCGATTCCCAATCAGAGACAGCTGTCGCTAATTGTCTCTGATTGGGATCACATTTAAGTTGCTGTTTTCCCCACGCTGTTTGTGGGGTGTTGTCTCTTTGTTTGAGCACGTAACGTATCTGCTTTTTTCTTGATTTTTGTGTACATGTTTAATTCCAGTGTGTTGAATAAACATGTGTTCGCTCCCAGCTGCGTTTTGGTCCGCTTCCTCGTCACCAGGCGACGAACGTTACAGACAGCGTAGCTAACAAATTGTCAGCCAACATAACATGTAAGGTAACTTATTTGAGCAGCCATTACTTTATTACATTGCTCAACATTTTCTTAACATTTTTCATCATTAGTTAAAGCAATGAATTTGTACCGTTGTGCTTCAGCTGCATATTTTCCGCCATTTTCTTCAAATCTGAAAACGATGTGAGCCACTCATTTCCTGAAGAATTGCATTATGGGCCCTAAAGTACGAAAATAGTGTCCTCTGCGTATATATTTCATATTTTGGCGAATTTAGTACAACATCCTGCAACTTTTTTGCATACTAACTATATCCATACTATGACCAATAAGCATACTATATACTCAATTCAGGTCACAAATAGTACAGTTAATATGAGTATTTGAACACAGCTCATGTCTGATTTGTCAGGTATAATATCCTGTCTCTGTTTCTGTAACAGGCATTGTCAGGGCCACTGCCAGCCTGGGGTTATATGCTCTACAGTACCAGTTTCCCCAGGTTGGCATGGCAATAGACACACACACACACACACACACAGGTGTACCTGTTAACTGTAACAGAGTCACCTCCAACCCACTTGTCAGCTGCTGTAGTCACAGGTGGGCCTGCCTGATATCAAGAAACAGCAGGCAGGGGATTAGAAAGAAAGACATGGAGAGAGAGGGTGAGAGGTAGGGACAGAGGGATACTTAGAGAGAGGTAGGAACAGAGTAATGGAGAGAGAGAGAGAGAGAGAGAGACAGAGTGATACTTAGAGAGAGGTAGGAACAGAGTAATGGAGAGAGAGAGAGGGACAGAGTGATATATTGAGAGAGGTGTAGGGACAGAGTAATGGGGAGAAACAGAGAGAGTGATAGAGAGGATGATGTAGGCGTTAAGACAAAACATGATGGAGAATTCTCTCTTGTTAGCCCTCTCCAGACCTATTGAGGTCTATTCTACTATGACCTATTGAGGTCTGCTCTATTATGACCTATTGAGGTCTGCTCTATTATGACCTATTGAGGTCTGCTCTATTATGACCTATTGACCTCTGCTCTAATATGACCTATTGAGGTCTGCTCTATTATAACCTATTGAGGTCTGCTCTATTATAACCTATTGAGGTCTGCTCTATTATGACCTATTGAGGTCTGCTCTATTATCACCTATTGAGGTCTGCTCTATTATGACCTATTGAGGTCTGCTCTATTATGACCTATTGACCTCTGCTCTAATATGACCTATTGAGCTCTACTCTATCATGGGCATTAATATGGAGTTGGTCCCCCCTTTGCTGCTATAACAGCCTCCAGTCTTCTGGGAAGGCTTTCCACTAGATGTTGGAACATTGCTGCAGGGACGTTCTAATTCATCCCAAAGGTGTTAGATGGGGTTGAAGTCAGGGCTCTGTGCAGGCCAGTCAAGTTCTTCCACACTCATCTCAACAAACCATTTCTGTATGGACCTCGCTTTGTGCACGGGGGCATTGTCATGTTGAAACAGGAAAGACCCTTCTCCAAACTGTTTCTACAAACATGAAAGCACAGAATCGTCTAGAATGTTATTCTATGCTGGAGCGTTAAGATTTCCCTTCACTGGAACTTAGGGGACTAGCCCGAACCATGAAAAACAGCACCAGACCATTATTCTTCTTCCACCAAACTTTACAGTTGGCACTATGCAAAGGTAGCGTTCTCCTGGTATCCATCAAACCGCCAGATGGAGAAGCATGATTCATCACTCCAGAGAACGTGTTTCCACTGCTCCAGAGTCCAATGGCGGTGAGCTTGACACCACTCCAGCCGACGCTTGGCATTGCGCATGGTGATCTTACGCTTGTGTGCGGCTGCTCGGCCATGGAAACCCAGTTCATGAAGCTCCCATCGAACAGTTATTGTGCTGACGCTGCTTCCAGAGGCAGTTTGGAACTTGGTAGTGAGTGTTGCAACCGAGGACAGACGATTTTTAGGCGCTTCAGGAGTGGCTTCAAGACAAGTCTCTGAATGTCCTTGAGTGGCTCAGCCAGAACCCGGACTTGAACTCAATCGAACATCTCTGGAGAGACCTGAAAATAGCTGTGCAGCAATGCTCCCCATCCAAACTGACAGAGGTTGAGAGGATCTGAAGAAAAGAAAGGGAGAAACTCCCAAAATACAGCTGTGCCAAGCTTGTAGCTTCATACCCAAGAAGGCTGTAATCGCTGCCAAAGGTGCTTCAACAAGGTACTGAGTAAAGGGTCTGAATACTTATGTAAAGGTAAAATGTCTGTTTTTTATTTTTTATAAATGTCTAAAAATCAGTTTTTGCTTTGTCATTATGGGTTATTGTGTGTAGATTGATGAGGGGGAAAAAAATGATTTAATACATTTTATAATAAGGCTGTAACGTAACAAAATGTGGAAAAAGTCAAGGGGTCTGAATACTTTCCAGATGCACTGTATACTGTTAGAAAGCTCAGGAAATATATATTTTTACACATATTTAACCCATTTTATGCGGTACGCAAAACTCTACCGTACCTTCATACTTCCAATTAGTTTTTAAAACTGGGTACCGGTTACCTTCAGACGTGTTCGTGAGAATCTCCCGTTTTGACAGTGTGGTCAGTTTGTAACCTAAACGGTCGGACACTACAGCACAACGGTACCAACTTCAGACGAGTCCCCTGACACTTGTGGGGGTTGCAGAGCAAAACGGAGACCACCGTCATGTTCCATAGAGTTGTCATAGTAGTTTTGTTGGTCAAACCGTTTGGATATTGAATATCCCTTTGAGCATTGGGAAGTTATTAATTACACTTTGGATGGTGTATCAATAGACCCAGTCACTACAAAGATACAGGCATCCTTCCTAACTCAGTTGCCGGAGAGGAAGGAAACCACTCAGGGATTTCACCATGAGGCCAATGGTGACTTTAAAACAGTTATACAGTTTAATGGCTGTGATAGAAGAAAACTGAGGATGGATCAACAACATTGTAGCTACTTCACAATACTAACCTAATTGACAGCGTGAAAAGAAGGAAGCCTGTACAGTATACAAATATTCCAAAACATGCATCCTGTTTGCAATAAGGCACTAAAGTAAAACTGCAAAAAACTGTGGCAAAGAAATTAACTTTATGTCCTGAATGCAAATTGTTATGTTTGGGGCAAATCCAACACAGCACATCACAGAATACCATATTCATATTTTCAAGCATGGTGGTGGCTGCATCATGTTATGGGTATGCTTGTCATCGAAGAAACGGAATAGAGCTAAGCCCAGGCAAAATCCTAAAGGAAAACCTGGTTCAGTGTGGTTTCCTACAGACACTGAGAGACAAATGTACCTTTCAGCAGGTCAATAACCTAAAACACAAGGCCAAATATACACTAGAGTTGCTTACCAAGACCACATTGAATATTCCTGAGTGGCTTATTTAGTTTTGATTTAAATCGGCTTGAAAATCTATGGCAAGACTTGGCTGTCTAGCAATGATCAACAACCAACTTGACAGAGCTTGAAGAATAATACAAAATAATCATTGCAAATATTGTACAATCCAGGTGTGCAAAGCTCTTAGAGACTTACCCAGAAAGACTCACAGCTGTAATCGCTGCCAAAGGTGATTCTAACATGTATTGACTCAGGGGTGTGAACAGTTATGTAAATTAAATATTTCCGTATTTCATTTTCAATTAATTTCAAAAAATTTCAAAAAACATGTTTTCACTGTCATTGGTATTATGTGTAGATGGATGAGAAACAAATCATTGATTTTGAATTCAGGCTGTAACACAACAGTGTGTGGAATAAGTCGGCAGGTAGCCTAGTGGTTAGAGTGTTGGGCCAGTAACCGAAAGGTTGCTGGATCGAATCCCCGAGCTGACAAGGTAGAAATCTGTCTTTCTGCCCCTGAACAAGGCAGTTAACCCACTGTTCCTAGGCCGTCACTGTAAATAAGAATTTGTTCTTTAACTGACTTGCCTAGTAAATTAAAGGTTAAATAAAAATCAAATAAAGTAAAGCGGTATGAATACTTTCTGAAGGTGCTGTATTCCACACTCAAGTTGTTATAAATCACTAGTCCTGTTCAGCTGGCCTGTCTGTGTATTCAGCCATCATGGGGACAAAGGACAGTGTCATCAGCAAATTAGCCTACTTCAAGGATCTCATTCTCTTGCAGCTTGTTAGAGATGAGTTTAGAATACAGAATGAGATGTACAATCAGAACTAATGCACCATCTCCTTTCCCCTGTTCTTTTGATCCTCTCTCAGATGTTTTGTAGACCCCTGCCATTCTGACGACATTCCATCTTTAAGGTTGCATTCCTACAGGCTAGAGTACACAAGGAAACATGATTAAACTATTTTAATTAACAGATATCTCAAGACAAAAGAGGGCTGATGTACACTACCAGTCAAAAGTTTTTCTTTATTTTTACTGTTTTCTACATTGTATAGTAATAGTGAAGACATCAAAACTATGAAATAACACATTTGGAATCATGTAGTAACCAAAAAATTGTTAAACAAATCAAAATATATTTTAGATTTTAGATTCTTCAAAGTAGCCACCCTTTGCCTTGATGACAGCTTTGCACACTCTTGGCATTCTCTCAAGCAGCTTCATGAGGTAGTCCCCTGGAATGCATTTCAATTAACAGGTGTGCCTTGTTAAAAGTTAATTTGTGGAATTTATTTCCTTCTTAATGTGTTTGAGCCAATCAGTTGTGTTGTGACAAGGTAGGGGTGGTATACAGAAGACAGCCCTATTTGGCAAAAGACCAAGTCCATATTATGGCAAGAACAGCTCAAATAAGCGAAGAGAAATTACAGTCCATCATTACTTTAAGACATGAAGGTCAGTCAATCTGGAAAATGTCAAGAACTTTCAAGTTCCTGTGGTGGTCTTCAAGTACAGTCGCAAAAACCATCAAGCGCTATGATGAAACTGTCTGTCATGAGGACCGCCACAGGAAAGGAAGACCCAGAGTTACCTCTGCTGCAGAGGATAAGTTCATTAGAAATTCAGAAATTGTAACCCAAATAAATGCTTCACAGAGTTCAAGTGACAGACACATCTCAACCTCAACTATTCAGAAGAGACTGTGTGAATCAGGCCTTCATGGTCGAATTGCTGCAAAGAAATCATTACTAAAGGACACCAATAATAAGAAGAGACTTGCTTGGGCCAAGAAACACAAGCAATGAACATTAGACTGGTGGAAATCTGTCCTTTGGTCTGATGAGTCCAAATTGTAGATTTTTGGTTCAAACCGCCATGTCTTTGTGAGACACAGAGTAGGTGAACGGATGATATCCGCATGTGTAGTTCCCACCGTGAAGCATGAAGGAAGAGGTGTGGGGGTGCTTTGCTGGTGACACTCTCTGTGATGTATTTAGAATTCAAGGCACACATAACAAGCATGGCTACCACAGCATTCTGCAGCTATATGCCATCCCATCTGATTTGCGCTTAGTAGGACTATCATTTGTTTTTCAACAGGACAATGACCCAAAATACCTCCAGGCTGTGTAAGGGCTATTTGACCAAGAAGGAGAGTGATGGAGTGCTGCATCAGATGACCTGGCTTCCACAATCACCTGACCTCAACCCAATTGAGATGGTTTGGGATGAGTTGAACTACAGAGTGAAGGAAAAGCAGCCGACAAGAGCTCAGCATATGTGGGTACTCCTTCAAGACTGTTGGAAAGGCATTCCAGGTGAAGCTGGTTGAGAGAATGCCAAGAGTGTGCAAATCTGTCATCAAGGCAAAGGGTGGCTATTTGAAGAATCTATAATCTAAAATATATTTTGATTTGTTTAACACTTTTTTGGTTACTACATGATTCCATATGTGTTATTTAATAGTTTTGATGTCTTCACTAATATTCTACAATGTAGAAAACAGTAAAAATATATATATAATAACTTCAATGAATAGGTGTGTCCAAACTTTTGACTGGTACTGTATATGAAGACACATGGGTTCAGGTCTAGGCAACTTAAGTTAATATAACAGCAACAGGAGTCCCAGGAGATGAATAAATCTACTGTGCTTCCTCAGGGCTGTGTGCTGACTTAATGGGGCTTTAGTAATGTAGATCCCTTCGCACTAGGCCAAGGTGCACGCATCCATCTGAATGCATATTGCATATACATATTCATTAGGACTTGTGCGCTCCACTTTCACGTGTGGCTCGACACCGAGAGTGATGCTGTTTGTTGAAACATTCCATCTTACCATCGATTTAAGATGTCTAATATCCTACACGCGCATGAATTTACATGGGTAATGAGCGTATGATGTCACACTCAACACCGTACACACAGATACTATTGCTGTAGTATGCTTTCTGTTAACAGGTTGAACCTTTTTGTTGGGTCTTTTTGAATGATATCAGTCATATAAAAAGTTATTTTATATATAATATATCATGATATCAGTCAGCTGTTTGGGGACTTCCCAGACTCATGTCGGGTTTGTCTGTGTTATGGTCGCCATGGAAACCTGCCAGAGCCTCCTTCAGCGCCTATCACAGGGTCAACAAAGGATGATATTGTATGTGTGCGTGTAAGATAATGTACCTTCTCTTTGACTACCCACCAGTCAGTCTATTGTGCCTGCCTCTTCCATGCTATGGTCTGTTATAAGGTTTGGGTTGTTTTCAGCAAAAGTGACCTCACCAATAAGGTTTAAATTTAGCCTTGGTAAATGTGATTTTAGTACATTCAGTAATCAACCAAAATGGAGAGAGAGAAACAGAGAGATGGAGGAGAGAGAGAGAAACAGAGAGATGGAGGAGAGAGATAAACAGAGCGATGGAGGAGAGAGAGAGAGAGAGAGAGAGAGAGAGAGAGAGAGAGAGAGAGAGAGTGAGAAACAGAGAGATGGAGGAGAGAGATAAACAGAGCGATGGGGAGAGAGAGAGAGAGAGAGAGAGAGAGAGAGAGAGATGGAGGAGAGCGTGAAAGAGAGAGAGATGGAGGGGTGGAGGAGAGAGAGAGAGAGAGAGGGAGAAACAGAGAGATGAACAGAGAGATGAACAGAGAGATGGAGGAGAGAGAGAGAGAGAGAGAGAAACAGAGAGAGAGAGAGAGAAACAGAGAGATGGAGGAGAGCGTGAAAGAGAGAGAGATGGAGGGGTGGAGGAGAGAGAGAGAGAGAGAGAGGCAATTGCATCTTGTGAAACCCAAGTTGCGAGAGATGAATGTTATGAGGGATACATTTGGAGGGAGATGAATGTTATGAGGATACATTTGGAGGGCTGCGAGACTGGCGTCATCTCCTGCTCTATCTGTCCTCTCTCCCTCTCCTCATTTCAGTGATTGTCCCGTGACGCGCACACACACACTATCAGAGGGCAGCTGCATCAGTATTCTGACCAGGAAGGTAATCATGGGCCCTGACCCCACGACCACTATTACTCACCATCACAGCCACTGCCTGGGAGGCCCCCCCCCCCCCCCCCCCCCCCCCCCCCCACACACACACACACACACACACACACACACACACACACACACACACACACACACACACACACACACACACACACACACACACACACACACACACACACACACACACACACACACACACACACACACACACACACACACACACACACATTAGATCCAGCCTCTCCTCCTGTCCCAGTTCTGAGAATGGTCTAATGAATCCTGGTCCAGGAGAGACAGGTGATTAAAGGGGCAATCAGCAGTTGGTACATCCTTTTTTCATTTTTTTACTTTTAAATTCATGATAAATACCCATTGATTCTTGAAGAATATAACTTCTCTTCACAAGCTTAGTTCAACTGGCATACCCCATCACAACCCAAAATACAAGCTTGTATAAGCAATGTTGGCAAGTACTGTTCCTAGGCCGTCATTGAAAATAAGAATTAGTTCTTAACTGACTTGCCTAGTTAAATAAAGGTAAAATATATATTTTTTTATTGTAAACAAACACAGCCTGAAACCGTGGTTACAACTATATGTTGATGTCATGGAATGGTCAGTCCTTCCATCTATAGCGCTGACTATTAATGCAGCCCCATTCCTCATCCTTTCACCAATACAGTGGTAGGGTGAAATGCAGATTGCCCTTTAAAGGTGCAGATCCTGAAGTATGAGCGATCACCACAGAAACAGAGGTGGTGACGGTGGTGGTGACGGAGGTGGTGACGAAGGTGGTGACGGAGAGGGAGGTGGAGACAGGTATAGAGGGATGTGGAGAGGGAGGTGGAGACAGGTATAGAGGGATGTGGAGAGGGAGGTGGAGGCAGGTATAGAGGGATGTGGAGAGGGAGCTGGTGACGGAGGTGGAGAGGGAGGTGTAGAGGGAGGTGGAGGCAGGTATAGAGGGATGTGGAGAGGGAGGTGGAGAGGGATGTGGAGAGGGAGGTGGAGAGGGAGGTGGAGACGGAGGTGGAGAGGGAGGTGGAGAGGGAGGTGGAGACAGGTATAGAGGGATGTGGAGAGGGAGGTGGAGAGGGAGGTGGAGGCAGGTATAGAGGGATGTGGAGAGGGAGGTGGAGAGGGAGGTGGAGAGGGAGGTGGAGGCAGGCATAGAGGGATGTGGAGAGGGAGGTGGAGAGGGAGGTGGAGGCAGGCATAGAGGGATGTGGAGACGGAGGTGGAGACGGAGGTGGAGGCAGGTATAAAGGGATGTGGAGAGGAGCTGGCGACTAAGGTATAGATGGAGAGGGAGGTGGAGACTAAGGTGGAGAGGGAGGTGGAGACTGAGGTGGAGACAGGTGGAGACTGAGGTGGAGACAGGTGGAGACTGAGGTGGAGACAGGTGGAGACTGAGGTGGAGACTGAATAGAGAGGGATGTGGAGACTGAATGGAGACTGAGGTGGAGAGGGAGGTGGAGAGGGAGTGGCAGCATCTGGGAGAGATATATAACTGTGAGCCTCTCACTGCTCCTTAATTAATCTACAGACAGGGAGCACAGGAGGAGAGGAGAAAGAGGAGGGAGAGAGGGAAAGAAGGGACTAGAAAGAAATTGAGAAACCTATTCAACCAAAAACACAGCAACCCAGAAAACGTTAGCTTAGGACTTCAATAAAATTGGAAAACACTAAACAAACAATAGGGGTGCTGGAGGACAGGAAGACTAACTCTTCAGGGATTATTTTTCCTAAATGTGTTTCTTCTATTCTTGCAAAGAAGGCTATAGATCATAATTGCTACGTCTTCTTTGCAGCATGAGAAAGACAGCTGTAGATCTTTTTGATTTCCTCTCCCACTGTCTTTTTTATCTCGTTGTTAGTGAATGAATGAGCCTGGGGATGACTGTTGGTTCTGTGAATGAGCCTGGGAGTGACTGTTGGTTCTGTGAATGAGCCTGGGAGTGACTGTTGGTTCTGTGAATGAGCCTGGGGATGACTGTTGGTTCTGTGAATGAGCCTGGGAGTGACTGTTGGTTCTGTGAATGAGCCTGGGGGTGACTGTTGGTTCTGTGAATGAGCCTGGGGGTGACTGTTGGTTCTGTGAATGAGCCTGGGAGTGACTGTTGGTTCTGTGAATGAGCCTGGGAGTGACTGTTGGTTCTGTGAATGAGCCCAGGGGTGACTGTTGGTTCTGTGAATGAGCCTGGGAGTGACTGTTGGTTCTGTGAATGAGCCTGGGATGACTGTTGGTTCTGTGAATGAGCCTGGGAGTGACTGTGGGTTCTGTGAATGAGCCTGGGAGTGACTGTTGGTTCTGTGAATGAGCTTGGGGGTGACTGTTGGTTCTGTGAATGAGCCTGGGAGTGACTGTTGGTTCTGTGAATGAGCCTGGGGGTGACTGTTGGTTCTGTGAATGAGCCTGGGGATGACTGTTGGTTCTGTGAATGAGCCTGGGGGTGACTGTTGGTTCTGTGAATGAGCCTGGGAGTGACTGTTGGTTCTGTGAATGAGCCTGGGGTGACTGTTGGTTCTGTGAATGAGCCTGGGAGTGACTGTTGGTTCTGTGAATGAGCCCGGGGGTGACTGTTGGTTCTGTGAATGAGCCTGGGAGTGACTGTTGGTTCTGTGAATGAGCCTGGGAGTGACTGTTGGTTCTGTGAATGAGCCTGGGAGTGACTGTTGGTTCTGTGAATGAGCCTGGGAGTGACTGTTGGTTCTGTGAATGAGCCTGGGAGTGACTGTTGGTTCTGTGAATGAGCCTGGGGATGACTGTTGGTTCTGTGAATGAGCCTGGGGATGACTGTTGGTTCTGTGAATGAGCCTGGGAGTGACTGTTGGTTCTGTGAATGAGCCCAGGGGTGACTGTTGGTTCTGTGAATGAGCCTGGGGGTGACTGTTGGTTCTGTGAATGAGCCTGGGGGTGACTGTTGGTTCTGTGAATGAGCCTGGGAGTGACTGTTGGTTCTGTGAATGAGCCTGGGGATGACTGTTGGTTCTGTGAATGAGCCTGGGGATGACTGTTGGTTCTGTGAATGAGCCCAGGGGTGACTGTTGGTTCTGTGAATGAGCCTGGGGATGACTGTTGGTTCTGTGAATGAGCCTGGGGATGACTGTTGGTTCTGTGAATGAGCCTGGGAGTGACTGTGGGTTCTGTGAATGAGCCTGGGAGTGACTGTTGGTTCTGTGAATGAGCCTGGGGATGACTGTTGGTTCTGTGAATGAGCCTGGGAGTGACTGTTGGTTCTGTGAATGAGCCTGGGGGTGACTGTTGGTTCTGTGAATGAGCCTGGGAGTGACTGTTGGTTCTGTGAATGAGCCTGGGGATGACTGTTGGTTCTGTGAATGAGCCTGGGGATGACTGTTGGTTCTGTGAATGAGCCCAGGGGTGACTGTTGGTTCTGTGAATGAGCCTGGGGGTGACTGTTGGTTCTGTGAATGAGCCTGGGGGTGACTGTTGGTTCTGTGAATGAGCCTGGGAGTGACTGTTGGTTCTGTGAATGAGCCTGGGGATGACTGTTGGTTCTGTGAATGAGCCTGGGGATGACTGTTGGTTCTGTGAATGAGCCTGGGGATGACTGTTGGTTCTGTGAATGAGCCCAGGGGTGACTGTTGGTTCTGTGAATGAGCCTGGGGGTGACTGTTGGTTCTGTGAATGAGCCTGGGGGTGACTGTTGGTTCTGTGAATGAGCCTGGGGGTGACTGTTGGTTCTGTGAATGAGCCTGGGGGTGACTGTTGGTTCTGTGAATGATCCAGTAGTCACACAATACCTTTTTCGTTCTCCTGTCCTTCTCCTGACAAAAGGGAAAGACACGTCTTGGTTTGTGTGAATGGACACACACACACACACACACACACACACACACACACACACACACACACACACACACACACACACACACACACACACACACACACACACACACACACACACACACACACACCGTAGCATGTCTGGGTGTGTTTAGTGTTCAGTACCACCTGGGGTTGGGAATAAAAGGTCAGATCTGTGAAAGTCTGCGGGTCTGAATGTTTCCAGCTCTTACGTATTGATTCTGTTCACATTTGGTATGGTTATCATGCTTTGAACTCAAACTTTTATGCAATGTTACATGCAAACCACAATCCATATTGATGAAGTGTGTGTGTGTGTGTGTGTGTGTGTGTGTGTGTGTGTGTGTGTGTGTGTGTGTGTGTGTGTGTGTGTGTGTGTGTGTGTGTGTGTGTGTGTGTGTTTTCACAGCTGGGAGGAATACAACAAACGAGGAGCTGGAGAGCATGTTAGAGAGTGACAACCCAGCGATTTTCACCTCAGGGGTGAGTGTTAGAACCCAGCTCTCTACACCTCAGGGGTGAGTGTTAGAACCCAGCTCTCTACACCTCAGGGATGAGTGTTAGAACCCAGCTCTCTACACCTCAGGGGTGAGTGTTAGAACCCAGCGATCTTCACCTCAGGGGTGAGTGTTAGAACCCAGCTCTCTACACCTCAGGGGTGAGTGTTAGAACCCAGCTCTCTACACCTCAGGGGTGAGTGTTAGAACCCAGCTCTTTACACCTCAGGGGTGAGTGTTAGAACCCAGCTCTCTACACCTCAGGGGTGAGTGTTAGAACCCAGCTCTTTACACCTCAGGGGTGAGTGTTAGAACCCAGCTCTCTACACCTCAGGGGTGAGTGTTAGAACCCAGCTCTCTACACCTCAGGGGTGAGTGTTAGAACCCAGCTCTCTACACCTCAGGGGTGAGTGTTAGAACCCAGCTCTCTACACCTCAGGGGTGAGTGTTAGAACCCAGCTCTCTACACCTCAGGGGTGAGTGTTAGAACCCAGCTCTCTACACCTCAGGGGTGAGTGTTAGAACCCAGCTCTTTACACCTCAGGGGTGAGTGGTTGGTAGCCAGGCTATACTCTCATTCCTCATGTATTGTGGTGGGTAGCCAGGCTATACTCTCATTACTCATGTATTGTGGTGGGTAGCCAGGCTGTACTCTCATTCCTCATGTATTGTGGTGGGTAGCCAGGCTATACTCTCATTCCTCATGTATTGTGGTTGGTAGCCAGGCTGTACTCTCATTCCTCATGTATTGTGGTTGGTAGCCAGGCTATACTCTCATTCCTCATGTATTGTGGTGGGTAGCCAGGCTGTACTCTCATTCCTCATGTATTGTGGTTGGTAGCCAGGCTGTACTCTCATTCCTCGTGTATTGTGGTGGGTAGCCAGGCTGTACTCTCATTCCTCATGTATTGTGTTGGGTAGCCAGGCTGTACTCTCATTCCTCATGTATTGTGGTTGGTAGCCAGGCTATACTCTCATTCCTCATGTATTGTGTTGGCTAGCCAGGCTATACTCTCATTCCTCATGTAATGTGTTGGGTAGCCAGGCTGTACTCTCATTCCTCATGTATTGTGGTTGGTAGCCAGGCTATACTCTCATTCCTCATGTATTGTGTTGGGTAGCCAGGCTGTACTATCATTCCTCATGTATTGTGTTGGGTAGCCAGGCTATACTCTCATTCCTCATGTATTGTGTTGGGAAGCCAGGCTGTACGCTCAGCCCTGGGGGTAATTGAGGAGAGGACAATAGAGGGCAAGGTAGGGGAGGAGAGGAGAGGGTGTACAGGCTGTTTATCGGCATGCTAGCCAGCTCTCTGTCACCTGGGAGAACGTTGGAATAATTATTCCAGACAGACCTGTCTTTTAGAGGAAAGTAGAGCAGATGGCTGTATCTAATGTGTCTGTCTCTCTCTCTCTCTCTCTCTTACCCTCTCTCTCTCTCTCTCTCTTACTCTCTCTCTCTCTCTCTCTCTCTCTCTCTCTCTCTCACCACCTCTCTCTCTCTCTCTCTCTCTCTCTGTCTCTCTCTCACCACCTCTCTCTCTCACCACCTCTCTCTCTCTCTCTCTCTCTCTCACCACCTCTCTCTCTCTCTCTCTCTCACACCACCTCTCTCTCTCTCACCACCTCTCTCTCTCTCACCACCTCTCTCCCTCTCTCTCTCTCTCTCTCTTACCCTCTCTCTCTCTATCTCTCTCTCTCTCTCTCACCACCTCTCTCTCTCATCCTCTCACCCCTGATCCTTCAGATCGTCATGGACTCCAACATCACCCAGCAGGCGATGAACGAGATCGAGACTCGTCACACTGAGATCATCAAGCTGGAGAACAGCATCCGTGAGCTACATGACATGTTCATGGACATGGCCATGCTGGTGGAGAGCCAGGTGAGGCCTAGCGACTAGCCAGACCCCAGGCTCACCTAGCCATGCACCCCACCACCCCCTCACTTCCCCTGAGCATAGACTGGGACAGAGGGGCTGAGGAAGCCAACAGGTCCATCATTGAGCTCTGTTTCCATGGGCATATGGCCTCACAGTGGATAGATTGGTGTTTTATCACACATATAGCAACACTATGTCGGCCTGTTCCCAGACCAGTAACACTACATTGAAAATATGTTTTTTTTTTTTAATAATGTAAAGCTGTCTCTCAAACAAGAGTAGCACCTCGTTAAATATACCTGCATTTATATTGGCTGAAGGACAGTCAGGAAACTGTGGGAAAGCTTCAGTGGTAGATTTACATTATTGTCATTTAGCTGACTCTCTCATCCAGAGCGACTTACAGTAGTGAGTGCAGAGATTTTCTGTACTGGTCCTCCGTGGGAATCGATCCCACAACTCTAGCGTCGCAATCGCCATGCTCTACCAACTGAGCCACATGATGGTAGATACTGGTAGATAGTGGTAGATACTGCTAGATAGAGGTAGATACTGCTAGATAGAGGTAGATACTGCTAGATAGAGGTAGATACTGCTAGATAGAGGTAGATAGAGGTAGATAGAGGTAGATACTGCTAGATAGAGGTAGATAGAGGTAGATAGAGGTAGATACTGCTAGATAGAGGTAGATACTGCTAGATAGAGGTAGATACTGCTAGATAGAGGTAGATACTGCTAGATAGAGGTAGATACTGCTAGATAGAGGTAGATACTGCTAGATGGTGATAGATAGAGATAGATAGTGGTAGATACTGCTAGATAGTGGTAGATACTGCTAGATGGTGGTAGATAGAGATAGATAGTGGTAGATAGAGGTAGATAGTGGTAGATACTGCTAGACGGAGGTAGATACTGCTAGACGGAGGTAGATACTGCTAGACAGAGGTAGATAGAGGTAGATAGAGGTAGATAGAGGTAGATAGAGGTAGATACTGCTAGATAGAGGTAGATACTGCTAGATAGAGGTAGATAGAGGTAGATACTGCTAGATAGAGGTAGATACTGCTAGATACTAGTAGATAGAGGTAGATACTGGTAGATAGAGGTAGGTAGTGGTGGATAGAGGTAGATAGAGGTAGATAGAGGTAGATACTGGTAGATACTGGTAGATAGAGGTAGATACTGGTAAATACTGGTAGATACTGCTAGATAGAGGTAGATACTGCTAGATAGAGGTAGATAGAGGTAGATACTGGTAGATAGAGGTAGATACTGGTAGATACTGCTCGATAGCGGTAGATACTGCTAGACAGAGGTAGATACTGCTAGATAGAGGTAGATACTCGTAGATAGAGGTAGATAGAGGTAGATACTGGTAGATACTGGTAGATCGAGGTAGATACTGGTAAATACTGGTAGATACTGCTAGATAGAGGTAGATACTGGTAGATAGAGGTAGATACTGGTAGATAGAGGTAGATACTGGTAGATAGAGGTAGATACTGGTAGATAGAGGTAGATACTGGTAGATACTGCTCGATAGCGGTAGATACTGGTAGATACTGCTCGATAGCGGTAGATACTGGTAGATACTGCTCGATAGCGGTAGATACTGCTAAATAGAGGTAGATACTGCTAGATAGAGGTAGATACTGCTAGATAGAGGTAGATACTCGTAGATAGAGGTAGATAGAGGTAGATAGAGGTAGATAGAGGTAGAGACTTGTAGATAGAGGTAGATAGAGGTAGATACTGGTAGATAGAGGTAGATACTGGTAGATAGAGGTAGATACTGGTAGATAGAGGTAGATACTGGTAGATAGAGGTAGATACTGGTAAATAGAGGTAGATAGAGGTCGATAGTGGTAGATACTGGTAGATACAGGTAGATAGAGGTAGACAGTGGTAGATACTGATAGATAGTGGTAGATACTGCTAGATAGTGGTAGATTCTGGGAGATACTGGTAGATACTGGTAGATACTGGTAGATAGAGGTAGATAGAGGTAGATACTGGTAGATAGAGGTAGATACTGGTAGATACTGGTAGATAGAGTTAGATACTGGTAGATAGAGTTAGATACTGGTAGATAGAGGTAGATACTGGTAGATACTGGTAGATACTGGTAGATACTTGTAGATACTGGTAGATACTGGTAGATAGAGGTAGATACTGCTAGATAGAGGTAGGTAGTGGTAGATAGAGGTAGATAGAGGTAGATAGAGGTAGATACTGGTAGATACTGGTAGATAGAGGTAGATACTGGTAAATACTGGTAGATACTGCTAGATAGAGGTAGATACTGCTAGATAGAGGTAGATACTGGTAGATAGAGGTAGATACTGGTAGATAGAGGTAGATACTGGTAGATACTGCTCGATAGTGGTAGATACTGCTAGACAGAGGTAGATACTGCTAGATAGAGGTAGATACTCGTAGATAGAGATAGATAGAGGTAGATACTTGTAGATACTGGTAGATCGAGGTAGATACTGGTTAATACTGGTAGATACTGCTAGATAGAGGTAGATACTGGTAGATAGAGGTAGATACTGGTAGATAGAGGTAGATACTGGTAGATAGAGGTAGATACTGGTAGATAGAGGTAGATACTGGTAGATACTGCTCGATAGCGGTAGATACTGGTAGATACTGCTCGATAGCGGTAGATACTGGTAGATACTGCTTGATAGCGGTAGATACTGCTAAATAGAGGTAGATACTGCTAGATAGAGGTAGATACTGCTAGATAGAGGTAGATACTCGTAGATAGAGGTAGATAGAGGTAGATAGAGGTAGAGACTGGTAGATAGGGGTAGATAGAGGTAGATACTGGTAGATAGAGGTAGATACTGGTAGATAGAGGTAGATACTGGTAGATAGAGGTAGATACTGGTAGATAGAGGTAGATACTGGTAAATAGAGGTAGATAGAGGTCGATAGTGGTAGATACTGGTAGATACAGGTAGATAGAGGTAGACAGTGGTAGATACTGATAGATAGTGGTAGATACTGCTAGATAGTGGTAGATTCTGGGAGATACTGGTAGATACTGGTAGATACTGGTAGATAGAGGTAGATAGAGGTAGATAGAGGTAGATACTGGTAGATAGAGGTAGATACTGGTAGATACTGGTAGATAGAGTTAGATACTGGTAGATAGAGGTAGATACTGGTAGATAGAGGTAGATACTGGTAGATAGAGGTAGATACTGGTAGATAGAGGTAGATACTGGTAGATACTGGTAGATACTGGTAGATACTGGTAGATACTGGTAGATAGAGGTAGATACTGGTAGATAGAGGTAGATACTGGTAGATAGAGGTAGAAACTGGTAGATACTGGTAGATAGAGGTAGATAGAGGTAGATAGAGGTAGATAGAGGTAGATACTGGTAGATACTGCTAGATAGAGGTAGATACTGCTAGATAGAGGTAGATACTGCTAGATAGAGGTGGATACTGCTAGATAGAGGTAGATACTGCTAGATAGAGGTAGATACTGCTAGATAGAGGTAGATACTGGTAGATACTGGTAGATACTGGTAGATAGAGGTAGATACTGGTAGATAGAGGTAGATACTGATAGATACTGGTAGATACTGGTAGATAGAGGTAGATAGAGTTAGATACTGGTAGATTATGGTAGATGCTGGTAGATAGAGGTAGATACTGCTAGATACAGGTAGATACAGGTAGATAGAGGTAGATAGTGGTAAATACTGCTAGATAGTGGTAGATACTGCTAGATAGTGGTAGACACTGCTAGATAGAGGTAGATACTGCTAGATAGATGTAGATAGTGGTAGATACTGCTAGATAGTGGTAGATACTGCTAGATAGAGGTAGATACTGCTAGATAGAGGTAGATACTGCTAGATAGTGGTAGATACTGCTAGATAGAGGTAGATGGAGGTAGATAGAGGTAGATACTGCTATATAGAGGTAGATAGAGGTAGATAGAGGTAGATACTGGTAGATAGAGGTAGATACTGGTAGATACTGGTAGATAGAGTTAGATACTGGTAGATAGAGTTAGATACTGGTAGATAGAGGTAGATACTGGTAGATAGAGGTAGATACTGGTAGATACTGGTAGATACTGGTAGATACTTGTAGATACTGGTAGATACTGGTAGATAGAGGTAGATACTGCTAGATAGAGGTAGGTAGTGGTAGATAGAGGTAGATAGAGGTAGATAGAGGTAGATACTGGTAGATAGAGGTAAATACTGGTAGATACTGCTCGATAGCGGTAGATACTGCTAGACAGAGGTAGATACTGCTAGATAGAGGTAGATACTCGTAGATAGAGGTAGATAGAGGTAGATACTTGTAGATACTGGTAGATCGAGGTAGATACTGGTAAATACTGGTAGATACTGCTAGATAGAGGTAGATACTGGTAGATAGAGGTAGATACTGGTAGATAGAGGTAGATACTGGTAGATAGAGGTAGATACTGGTAGATACTGCTCGATAGCGGTAGATACTGGTAGATACTGCTCGATAGCGGTAGATACTGGTAGATACTGCTTGATAGCGGTAGATACTGCTAAATAGAGGTAGATACTGCTAGATAGAGGTAGATACTGCTAGATAGAGGTAGATACTCGTAGATAGAGGTAGATAGAGGTAGATAGAGGTAGAGACTGGTAGATAGGGGTAGATAGAGGTAGATACTGGTAGATAGAGGTAGATACTGGTAGATAGAGGTAGATACTGGTAGATAGAGGTAGATACTGGTAAATAGAGGTAGATAGAGGTCGATAGTGGTAGATACTGGTAGATACTGGTAGATAGAGGTAGACAGTGGTAGATACTGATAGATAGTGGTAGATACTGCTAGATAGTGGTAGATTCTGGGAGATACTGGTAGATACTGGTAGATAGAGGTAGATAGAGGTAGATAGAGGTAGATACTGGTAGATAGAGTTAGATACTGGTAGATACTGGTAGATAGAGTTAGATACTGGTAGATAGAGGTAGATACTGGTAGATAGAGGTAGATACTGGTAGATAGAGGTAGATACTGGTAGATGAGGTAGATACTGGTAGATACTGGTAGATACTGGTAGATACTTGTAGATACTGGTAGATACTGGTAGATAGAGGTAGATACTGGTAGATAGAGGTAGATACTGGTAGATAGAGGTAGAAACTGGTAGATACTGGTAGATAGAGGTAGATAGAGGTAGATAGAGGTAGATACTGGTAGATACTGCTAGATAGAGGTAGATACTGCTAGATAGAGGTAGATACTGCTAGATAGAGGTGGATACTGCTAGATAGAGGTAGATACTGCTAGATAGAGGTAGATACTGCTAGATAGAGGTAGATAATGCTAGATACTGGTAGATACTTGTAGATAGAGGTAGATACTGGTAGATAGAGGTAGATACTGGTAGATACTGGTAGATACTGGTAGATAGAGGTAGATAGAGTTAGATACTGGTAGATTATGGTAGATGCTGGTAGATAGAGGTAGATACTGCTAGATACAGGTAGATACAGGTAGATAGAGGTAGATAGTGGTAAATACTGCTAGATAGTGGTAGATACTGCTAGATAGTGGTAGACACTGCTAGATAGAGGTAGATACTGCTAGATAGATGTAGATAGTGGTAGATACTGCTAGATAGTGGTAGATACTGCTAGATAGAGGTAGATACTGCTAGATAGAGGTAGATACTGCTAGATAGTGGTAGATACTGCTAGATAGAGGTAGATACTGCTAGATAGAGGTAGATACTGCTAGATAGAGGTAGATACTGCTAGATAGAGGTAGATACTGCTAGATAGAGGTAGATAGTGGTAGATAGAGGTAGATACTGGTAGATACTGCTAGATAAAGGTAGATACTGCTAGATAGAGGTAGATACTGCTAGATAGAGGTAGATAGAGGTAGATAGAGGTAGGTAGTGTTAGATAGAGGAAGGTAGTGGTAGATACTGCTAGATAATGGTAGATACTGCTAGATAGTGGTAGATACTGCCAGATAGTGGTAGATAGAGTTAGATAGAGGTAGATAGAGGTAGATACTGCTAGAGAGTGGTAGATACTGCTAGATAGAGGTAGATGGAGGTAGATAGAGGTAGATACTGCTATATAGAGGTAGATAGAGGTAGATAGAGGTAGATACTGGTAGATACTGCTAGATAGAGGTAGATAGAGGTAGATACTGCTAGATAGAGGTAGATACTGCTAGATAGTGGTAGATAGAGGTAGATACTGCTAGATAGAGGTAGATACTGCTAGATACTGCTAGATAGAGGTAGATACTGCTAGATAGAGGTAGATACTGCTAGATAGAGGTAGATACTGCTAGATAGAGGTAGATAGAGGTAGATACTGCTAGATAGAGGTAGATAGAGGTAGATACTGCTAGATAGAAGTAGATACTGCTAGATACTGCTAGATAGAGGTAGATACTGCTAGATAGAGGTAGATACTGCTAGATAGAGGTAGATAGAAGTAGATACTGCTAGATACTGCTAGATAGAGGTAGATAGAGGTAGATACTGCTAGAGAGTGGTAGATACTGCTAGATAGAGGTAGATAGAGGTAGATACTGCTATATAGAGGTAGATAGAGGTAGATAGAGGTAGATACTGGTAGATACTGCTAGATAGAGGTAGATAGAGGTAGATACTGCTAGATAGAGGTAGATACTGCTAGATAGTGGTAGATAGAGGTATATACTGCTAGATAGAGGTAGATACTGCTAGATACTGCTAGATAGAGGTAGATACTGCTAGATAGAGGTAGATACTGCTAGATAGAGGTAGATACTGCTAGATAGAGGTAGATAGAGGTAGATAGAGGTAGATACTGCTAGATAGAGGTAGATAGAGGTAGATACTGCTAGATAGAAGTAGATACTGCTAGATACTGCTAGATAGAGGTAGATACTGCTAGATAGAGGTAGATAGAAGTAGATACTGCTAGATACTGCTAGATAGAGGTAGATAGAGGTAGATAGAGGTAGATAGTGGTAGATAGTGGTAGATACAGGTAGATACTGCTAGATAGAGGTAGATAGAGGTAGATAGAGGTAGATAGTCGTATATAGAGGTAGATAGTGGTAGATAGAGGTAGATACTGGTAGATAGAGGTAGATACTGCTAGATACTGCTAGATAGAGGTAGATACTGCTAGATAGAGGTAGATACTGCTAGATGGTGGTAGATAGAGATAGATAGTGGTAGATAGAGGTAGATAGTGGTAGATAGAGGTAGATAGTGGTAGATAGAGGTAGGTACTGCTAGATAGTGGTAGATACTGCTAGATAGAGGTAGATACTGCTAGATAGAGGTAGATACTGCTAGATAGAGGTAGATAGAGGTAGATTGAGGTAGATACTGGTAGATAGAGGTAGATACTGGTAGATAGAGGTAGATACTGGTAGATACTGGTAGATAGAGGTAGATACTGCTAGATACAGGTAGATACAGGTAGATAGAGGTAGATAGTGGTAAATACTGCTAGATAGTGGTAGATACTGCTAGATAGTGGTAGACACTGCTAGATAGAGGTAGATACTGCTAGATAGATGTAGATAGTGGTAGATACTGCTAGATAGTGGTAGATACTGCTAGATAGAGGTAGATACTGCTAGATAGAGGTAGATACTGCTAGATAGTGGTAGATACTGCTAGATAGAGGTAGATACTGCTAGATAGAGGTAGATACTGCTAGATAGAGGTAGATACTGCTAGATAGAGGTAGATACTGCTAGATAGAGGTAGATAGTGGTAGATAGAGGTAGATACTGGTAGATACTGCTAGATAAAGGTAGATACTGCTAGATAGAGGTAGATACTGCTAGATAGAGGTAGATAGAGGTAGATAGAGGTAGGTAGTGTTAGATAGAGGAAGGTAGTGGTAGATACTGCTAGATAATGGTAGATACTGCTAGATAGTGGTAGATACTGCCAGATAGTGGTAGATAGAGTTAGATAGAGGTAGATAGAGGTAGATACTGCTAGAGAGTGGTAGATACTGCTAGATAGAGGTAGATGGAGGTAGATAGAGGTAGATACTGCTATATAGAGGTAGATAGAGGTAGATAGAGGTAGATACTGGTAGATACTGCTAGATAGAGGTAGATAGAGGTAGATACTGCTAGATAGAGGTAGATACTGCTAGATAGTGGTAGATAGAGGTAGATACTGCTAGATAGAGGTAGATACTGCTAGATACTGCTAGATAGAGGTAGATACTGCTAGATAGAGGTAGATACTGCTAGATAGAGGTAGATACTGCTAGATAGAGGTAGATAGAGGTAGATACTGCTAGATAGAGGTAGATAGAGGTAGATACTGCTAGATAGAAGTAGATACTGCTAGATACTGCTAGATAGAGGTAGATACTGCTAGATAGAGGTAGATACTGCTAGATAGAGGTAGATAGAAGTAGATACTGCTAGATACTGCTAGATAGAGGTAGATAGAGGTAGATACTGCTAGAGAGTGGTAGATACTGCTAGATAGAGGTAGATAGAGGTAGATACTGCTATATAGAGGTAGATAGAGGTAGATAGAGGTAGATACTGGTAGATACTGCTAGATAGAGGTAGATAGAGGTAGATACTGCTAGATAGAGGTAGATACTGCTAGATAGTGGTAGATAGAGGTATATACTGCTAGATAGAGGTAGATACTGCTAGATACTGCTAGATAGAGGTAGATACTGCTAGATAGAGGTAGATACTGCTAGATAGAGGTAGATACTGCTAGATAGAGGTAGATAGAGGTAGATAGAGGTAGATACTGCTAGATAGAGGTAGATAGAGGTAGATACTGCTAGATAGAAGTAGATACTGCTAGATACTGCTAGATAGAGGTAGATACTGCTAGATAGAGGTAGATAGAAGTAGATACTGCTAGATACTGCTAGATAGAGGTAGATAGAGGTAGATAGAGGTAGATAGTGGTAGATAGTGGTAGATACAGGTAGATACTGCTAGATAGAGGTAGATAGAGGTAGATAGAGGTAGATAGTCGTATATAGAGGTAGATAGTGGTAGATAGAGGTAGATACTGGTAGATAGAGGTAGATACTGCTAGATACTGCTAGATAGAGGTAGATACTGCTAGATAGAGGTAGATACTGCTAGATGGTGGTAGATAGAGATAGATAGTGGTAGATAGAGGTAGATAGTGGTAGATAGAGGTAGATAGTGGTAGATAGAGGTAGGTACTGCTAGATAGTGGTAGATACTGCTAGATAGAGGTAGATACTGCTAGATAGAGGTAGATACTGCTAGATAGAGGTAGATAGAGGTAGATTGAGGTAGATACTGGTAGATAGAGGTAGATACTGGTAGATAGAGGTAGATACTGGTAGATACTGGTAGATAGAGGTAGATACTGCTAGATAGAGGTAGATACTGGTAGATAGAGGTAGATACTGGTAGATAGAGGTAGATACTGGTAGATAGAGGTAGATACTGGTAGATACTGCTCGATAGCGGTAGATACTGCTAGATAGAGGTAGATACTGCTAGATAGAGGTAGATACTGCTAGATAGAGGTAGATACTGCTAAATAGAGGTAGATACTGGTAGATACTGGTAGATAGAGGTAGATACTGGTAGATAGAGGTAGATACTGGTAGATAGAGGTAGATAGAGGTAGATACTGGTAGATACTTGTAGATACTGGTTGATACTTCTAGATAGAGGTAGATACTGGTAGATAGTGGTAGATAGAGGTAGATAGAGGTAGATACTGGTAGATACTGCTAGATACTGCTAGATAGAGGTAGATACTGTTAGATAGAGGTAGATACTGCTAGAAATATGTAGATAGAGGTAGGTAGAGGTAGATACTGCTAGATAGAGGTAGATACTGCTAGATAGAGGTAGATACTGCTAGATAGAGGTAGATAGTGGTAGATAGAGGTAGATATTGGTAGATACTGCTAGATAGAGGTAGATACTGCTAGATAGAGGTAGATACTGCTAGATAGAGGTAGATACTGCTAGATAGAGGTAGATACTGCTAGATAGAGGTAGATACTGCTAGATAGAGGTAGATACTGGTAGATAGAGGTAGATACTGTTGATAGAGGTAGATACTGGTAGATAGAGGTAGATACTTGTAGATACTGGTAGATACTGGTAGATAGAGGTAGATACTGGTAGATAGAGGTAGAAACTGGTAGATACTGGTAGATACTGCTAGATAGAGGTAGATACTGCTAGATAGAGGTAGATAGAGGTAGATACTGCTAGATAGAGGTAGATACTGCTAGATAGAGGTAGATACTGCTAGATAGAGGTAGATACTGCTAGATACAGGTAGATACAGGTAGATAGAGGTAGATAGTGGTAAATACTGCTAGATAGTGGTAGATACTGCTAGATAGTGGTAGACACTGCTAGATAGAGGTAGATACTGGTAGATAGAGGTAGATAGTGGTAGATACTGCTAGATAGTGGTAGATACTGCTAGATAGAGGTAGATACTGCTAGATAGAGGTAGATACTGCTAGATAGAGGTAGATACTGCTAGATAGAGGTAGATACTGCTAGATAGAGGTAGATAGTGGTAGATAGAGGTAGATACTGGTAGATACTGCTAGATAAAGGTAGATACTGCTAGATAGAGGTAGATACTGCTAGATAGAGGTAGATAGAGGTAGATAGAGGTAGATAGAGGTAGGTAGTGTTAGATAGAGGAAGGTAGTGGTAGATACTGCTAGATAATGGTAGATACTGCTAGATAGTGGTAGATACTGCCAGATAGTGGTAGATACTGCTAGATAGAGGTAGATAGAGTTAGATAGAGGTAGATAGAGGTAGATACTGCTAGAGAGTGGTAGATACTGCTAGATAGAGGTAGATACTGGTAGATACTGCTCGATAGCGGTAGATACTGGTAGATACTGCTCGATAGCGGTAGATACTGGTAGATACTGCTTGATAGCGGTAGATACTGCTAAATAGAGGTAGATACTGGTAGATAGAGGTAGATACTGGTAGATAGAGGTAGATACTGGTAGATACTGCTCGATAGCGGTAGACACTGCTAGATAGAGGTAGATACTGCTAGATAGAGGTAGATACTGCTAGATAGAGGTAGATACTGCTAAATAGAGGTAGATACTGGTAGATACTGGTAGATAGAGGTAGATACTGGTAGATAGAGGTAGATACTGGTAGATAGAGGTAGATAGAGGTAGATACTGGTAGATACTTGTAGATACTGGTTGATACTTCTAGATAGAGGTAGATACTGGTAGATAGTGGTAGATAGAGGTAAATAGAGGTAGATACTGGTAGATACTGCTATATACTGCTAGATAGAGGTAGATACTGTTAGATAGAGGTAGATACTGCTAGATAGATGTAGATAGAGGTAGGTAGAGGTAGATACTGCTAGATAGAGGTAGATACTGCTAGATAGAGGTAGATACTGCTAGATAGAGGTAGATAGTGGTAGATAGAGGTAGATATTGGTAGATACTGCTAGATAGAGGTAGATTCTGCTAGATAGAGGTAGATACTGCTAGATAGAGGTAGATACTGCTAGATAGAGGTAGATACTGCTAGATAGAGGTAGATACTGCTAGATAGAGGTAGATACTGGTAGATAGAGGTAGATACTGTTGATAGAGGTAGATACTGGTAGATAGAGGTAGATACTTGTAGATACTGGTAGATACTGGTAGATAGAGGTAGATACTGGTAGATAGAGGTAGAAACTGGTAGATACTGGTAGATACTGCTAGATACTGCTAGATACTGGTAGATACTGCTGATAGATGTAGATAGTGGTAGATACTGCTAGATATTTGTAGATACTGCTAGATAGAGGTAGATACTGCTAGATAGAGGTAGATACTGCTAGATAGAGGTAGATAGAGGTAGATACTGCTAGATAGAGGTAGATACTGCTAGATAGAGGTAGATACTGCTAGATAGAGGTAGATACTGCTAGATACAGGTAGATAGAGGTAGATAGTGGTAAATACTGCTAGATAGTGGTAGATACTGCTAGATAGTGGTAGACACTGCTAGATAGAGGTAGATACTGGTAGATAGAGGTAGATAGTGGTAGATACTGCTAGATAGTGGTAGATACTGCTAGATAGAGGTAGATACTGCTAGATAGAGGTAGATACTGCTAGATAGTGGTAGATACTGCTAGATAGTGGTAGATACTGCTAGATAGAGGTAGATACTGCTAGATAGAGGTAGATACTGCTAGATAGAGGTAGATACTGCTAGATAGAGGTAGATACTGCTAGATAGAGGTAGATAGTGGTAGATAGAGGTAGATACTGGTAGATACTGCTAGATAAAGGTAGATACTGCTAGATAGAGGTAGATACTGCTAGATAGAGGTAGATAGAGTTAGATAGAGGTAGATAGAGGTAGGTAGTGTTAGATAGAGGAAGGTAGTGGTAGATACTGCTAGATAATGGTAGATACTGCTAGATAGTGGTAGATACTGCCAGATAGTGGTAGATACTGCTAGATAGAGGTAGATAGAGTTAGATAGAGGTAGATAGAGGTAGATACTGCTAGAGAGTGGTAGATACTGCTAGATAGAGGTAGATGGAGGTAGATAGAGGTAGATACTGCTATATAGAGGTAGATAGAGGTAGATAGAGGTAGATACTGGTAGATACTGCTAGATAGAGGTAGATAGAGGTAGATACTGCTAGATAGAGGTAGATACTGCTAGATAGTGGTAGATAGAGGTAGATACTGCTAGATAGAGGTAGATACTGCTAGATACTGCTAGATAGAGGTAGATACTGCTAGATAGAGGTAGATACTGCTAGATAGAGGTAGATACTGCTAGATAGAGGTAGATAGAGGTAGATAGAGGTAGATACTGCTAGATAGAGGTAGATAGAGGTAGATACTGGTAGATAGAGGTAGATACTGGTAGATACTGGTAGATACTGGTAGATACTTGTAGATACTGGTAGATACTGGTAGATAGAGGTAGATACTGCTAGATAGATGTAGGTAGTGGTAGATAGAGGTAGATAGAGGTAGATAGAGGTAGATACTGGTAGATAGAGGTAGATACTGGTAAATACTGGTAGATACTGCTAGAGAGTGGTAGATACTGCTAGATAGAGGTAGATGGAGGTAGATACTGCTAGATAGAGGTAGATACTGCTAGATAGAGGTAGATAGAGGTAGATAGAGGTAGATACTGCTAGATAGAGGTAGATAGAGGTAGATACTGGTAGATAGAGGTAGATACTGGTAGATACTGGTAGATACTTGTAGATACTGGTTGATACTTCTAGATAGAGGTAGATACTGGTAGATAGTGGTAGATAGAGGTAGATAGAGGTAGATACTGGTAGATACTGCTATATACTGCTAGATAGAGGTAGATACTGTTAGATAGAGGTAGATACTGCTAGATAGATGTAGATAGAGGTAGGTAGAGGTAGATACTGCTAGATAGAGGTAGATACTGCTAGATAGAGGTAGATACTGCTAGATAGAGGTAGATAGTGGTAGATAGAGGTAGATATTGGTAGATACTGCTAGATAGAGGTAGATTCTGCTAGATAGAGGTAGATACTGCTAGATAGAGGTAGATACTGCTAGATAGAGGTAGATACTGCTAGATAGAGGTAGATACTGCTAGATAGAGGTAGATACTGCTAGATAGAGGTAGATACTGGTAGATAGAGGTAGATACTGTTGATAGAGGTAGATACTGGTAGATAGAGGTAGATACTTGTAGATACTGGTAGATACTGGTAGATAGAGGTAGATACTGGTAGATAGAGGTAGAAACTGGTAGATACTGGTAGATACTGCTAGATACTGCTAGATACTGGTAGATACTGCTGATAGATGTAGATAGTGGTAGATACTGCTAGATATTTGTAGATACTGCTAGATAGAGGTAGATACTGCTAGATAGAGGTAGATACTGCTAGATAGAGGTAGATAGAGGTAGATACTGCTAGATAGAGGTAGATACTGCTAGATAGAGGTAGATACTGCTAGATAGAGGTAGATACTGCTAGATACAGGTAGATACTGGTAGATACTGCTGATAGATGTAGATAGTGGTAGACACTGCTAGATAGAGGTAGATACTGGTAGATAGAGGTAGATAGTGGTAAATACTGCTAGATAGTGGTAGATACTGCTAGATAGTGGTAGACACTGCTAGATAGAGGTAGATACTGGTAGATAGAGGTAGATAGTGGTAGATACTGCTAGATAGTGGTAGATACTGCTAGATAGAGGTAGATACTGCTAGATAGAGGTAGATACTGCTAGATAGTGGTAGATACTGCTAGATAGTGGTAGATACTGCTAGATAGAGGTAGATACTGCTAGATAGAGGTAGATACTGCTAGATAGAGGTAGATACTGCTAGATAGAGGTAGATACTGCTAGATAGAGGTAGATAGTGGTAGATAGAGGTAGATACTGGTAGATACTGCTAGATAAAGGTAGATACTGCTAGATAGAGGTAGATACTGCTAGATAGAGGTAGATAGAGGTAGATAGAGGTAGGTAGTGTTAGATAGAGGAAGGTAGTGGTAGATACTGCTAGATAATGGTAGATACTGCTAGATAGTGGTAGATACTGCCAGATAGTGGTAGATACTGCTAGATAGAGGTAGATAGAGTTAGATAGAGGTAGATAGAGGTAGATACTGCTAGAGAGTGGTAGATACTGCTAGATAGAGGTAGATGGAGGTAGATAGAGGTAGATACTGCTATATAGAGGTAGATAGAGGTAGATAGAGGTAGATACTGGTAGATACTGCTAGATAGAGGTAGATAGAGGTAGATACTGCTAGATAGAGGTAGATACTGCTAGATAGTGGTAGATAGAGGTAGATACTGCTAGATAGAGGTAGATACTGCTAGATACTGCTAGATAGAGGTAGATACTGCTAGATAGAGGTAGATACTGCTAGATAGAGGTAGATACTGCTAGATAGAGGTAGATAGAGGTAGATAGAGGTAGATACTGCTAGATAGAGGTAGATAGAGGTAGATACTGGTAGATAGAGGTAGATACTGGTAGATACTGGTAGATACTGGTAGATACTTGTAGATACTGGTAGATACTGGTAGATAGAGGTAGATACTGCTAGATAGAGGTAGGTAGTGGTAGATAGAGGTAGATAGAGGTAGATAGAGGTAGATACTGGTAGATAGAGGTAGATACTGGTAAATACTGGTAGATACTGCTAGAGAGTGGTAGATACTGCTAGATAGAGGTAGATGGAGGTAGATAGAGGTAGATACTGCTATATAGAGGTAGATAGAGGTAGATAGAGGTAGATACTGGTAGATACTGCTAGATAGAGGTAGATAGAGGTAGATACTGCTAGATAGAGGTAGATACTGCTAGATAGTGGTAGATAGAGGTAGATACTGCTAGATAGAGGTAGATACTGCTAGATACTGCTAGATAGAGGTAGATACTGCTAGATAGAGGTAGATACTGCTAGATAGAGGTAGATAGAGGTAGATAGAGGTAGATACTGCTAGATAGAGGTAGATAGAGGTAGATACTGGTAGATAGAGGTAGATACTGGTAGATACTGGTAGATACTTGTAGATACTTGTAGATACTGGTAGATACTGGTAGATAGAGGTAGATACTGCTAGATAGAGGTAGGTAGTGGTAGATAGAGGTAGATAGAGGTAGATAGAGGTAGATACTGGTAGATAGAGGTAGATACTGGTAAATACTGGTAGATACTGCTAGATAGAGGTAGATACTGCTAGATAGAGGTAGATACTGGTAGATAGAGGTAGATACTGGTAGATAGAGGTAAATACTGGTAGATACTGCTCGATAGCGGTAGATACTGCTAGACAGAGGTAGATACTGCTAGATAGAGGTAGATACTCGTAGATAGAGGTAGATAGAGGTAGATACTTGTAGATACTGGTAGATCGAGGTAGATACTGCTCGATAGCGGTAGATACTGGTAGATACTGCTTGATAGCGGTAGATACTGCTAAATAGAGGTAGATACTGCTAGATAGAGGTAGATACTGCTAGATAGAGGTAGATACTCGTAGATAGAGGTAGATAGAGGTAGAGACTGGTAGATAGGGGTAGATAGAGGTAGATACTGGTAGATAGAGGTAGATACTGGTAGATAGAGGTAGATACTGGTAGATAGAGGTAGATACTGGTAAATAGAGGTAGATAGAGGTCGATAGTGGTAGATACTGGTAGATACAGGTAGATAGAGGTAGACAGTGGTAGATACTGATAGATAGTGGTAGATACTGCTAGATAGTGGTAGATTCTGGGAGATACTGGTAGATACTGGTAGATACTGGTAGATAGAGGTAGATAGAGGTAGATAGAGGTAGATACTGGTAGATAGAGTTAGATACTGGTAGATACTGGTAGATAGAGTTAGATACTGGTAGATAGAGTTAGATACTGGTAGATAGAGTTAGATACTGGTAGATAGAGGTAGATAGAGGTAGATACTGGTAGATAGAGGTAGATACTGGTAGATAGAGGTAGATACTGGTAGATACTGGTAGATACTGGTAGATACTTGTAGATACTGGTAGATACTGGTAGATAGAGGTAGATACTGGTAGATAGAGGTAGATACTGGTAGATAGAGGTAGAAACTGGTAGATACTGGTAGATAGAGGTAGATAGAGGTAGATAGAGGTAGATACTGGTAGATACTGCTAGATAGAGGTAGATACTGCTAGATAGAGGTAGATACTGCTAGATAGAGGTGGATACTGCTAGATAGAGGTAGATACTGCTAGATAGAGGTAGATACTGCTAGATAGAGGTAGATAATGCTAGATACTGGTAGATACTGGTAGATAGAGGTAGATACTGGTAGATAGAGGTAGATACTGGTAGATAGAGGTAGATACTGGTAGATACTGGTAGATACTGGTAGATAGAGGTAGATAGAGTTAGATACTGGTAGATTATGGTAGATGCTGGTAGATAGAGGTAGATACTGCTAGATACAGGTAGATACAGGTAGATAGAGGTAGATACTGCTAGATAGAGGTAGATACTGCTAGATAGTGGTAGATACTGCTAGATAGAGGTAGATACTGCTAGATAGAGGTAGATACTGCTAGATAGTGGTAGATACTGCTAGATAGAGGTAGATACTGCTAGATAGAGGTAGATACTGCTAGATAGAGGTAGATACTGCTAGATAGAGGTAGATACTGCTAGATAGAGGTAGATAGTGGTAGATAGAGGTAGATACTGGTAGATACTGCTAGATAAAGGTAGATACTGCTAGATAGAGGTAGATACTGCTAGATAGAGGTAGATAGAGATAGATAGAGGTAGATAGAGATAGATAGAGGAAGGTAGTGGTAGATACTGCTAGATAATGGTAGATACTGCTAGATAGTGGTAGATACTGCCAGATAGTGGTAGATACTGCTAGATAGAGGTAGATAGAGTTAGATAGAGGTAGATAGAGGTAGATACTGCTAGAGAGTGGTAGATACTGCTAGATAGAGGTAGATGGAGGTAGATAGAGGTAGATACTGCTATATAGAGGTAGATAGAGGTAGATAGAGGTAGATACTGGTAGATACTGCTAGATAGAGGTAGATAGAGGTAGATACTGCTAGATAGAGGTAGATACTGCTAGATAGTGGTAGATAGAGGTAGATACTGCTAGATAGAGGTAGATACTGCTAGATACTGCTAGATAGAGGTAGATACTGCTAGATAGAGGTAGATACTGCTAGATAGAGGTAGATACTGCTAGATAGAGGTAGATAGAGGTAGATAGAGGTAGATACTGCTAGATAGAGGTAGATAGAGGTAGATACTGCTAGATAGAAGTAGATACTGCTAGATACTGCTTGATAGAGGTAGATACTGCTAGATAGAGGTAGATACTGCTAGATAGAGGTAGATAGAAGTAGATACTGCTAGATACTGCTAGATAGAGGTAGATAGAGGTAGATAGTGGTAGATAGTGGTAGATACAGGTAGATACTGCTAGATAGAGGTAGATAGAGGTAGATAGAGGTAGATAGTGGTATATAGAGGTAGATAGTGGTAGATAGAGGTAGATACTGGTAGATAGAGGTAGATACTGCTAGATACTGCTAGATAGAGGTAGATACTGCTAGATAGAGGTAGATACTGCTAGATGGTGGTAGATAGAGATAGATAGTGGTAGATAGAGGTAGATAGTGGTAGATAGAGGTAGATAGTGGTAGATAGAGGTAGGTACTGCTAGATAGTGGTAGATACTGCTAGATAGAGGTAGATAGAGGTAGATAGAGGTAGATAGAGGTAGGTAGTGTTAGATAGAGGAAGGTAGTGGTAGATACTGCTAGATAATGGTAGATACTGCTAGATAGTGGTAGATACTGCCAGATAGTGGTAGATACTGCTAGATAGAGGTAGATAGAGTTAGATAGAGGTAGATAGAGGTAGATACTGCTAGAGAGTGGTAGATACTGCTAGATAGAGGTAGATGGAGGTAGATAGAGGTAGATACTGCTATATAGAGGTAGATAGAGGTAGATAGAGGTAGATACTGGTAGATACTGCTAGATAGAGGTAGATAGAGGTAGATACTGCTAGATAGAGGTAGATACTGCTAGATAGTGGTAGATAGAGGTAGATACTGCTAGATAGAGGTAGATACTGCTAGATACTGCTAGATAGAGATAGATACTGCTAGATAGAGGTAGATACTGCTAGATAGAGGTAGATACTGCTAGATAGAGGTAGATAGAGGTAGATAGAGGTAGATACTGCTAGATAGAGGTAGATAGAGGTAGATACTGGTAGATAGAGGTAGATACTGGTAGATACTGGTAGATACTGGTAGATACTTGTAGATACTGGTAGATACTGGTAGATAGAGGTAGATACTGCTAGATAGAGGTAGGTAGTGGTAGATAGAGGTAGATAGAGGTAGATAGAGGTAGATACTGGTAGATAGAGGTAGATACTGGTAAATACTGGTAGATACTGCTAGAGAGTGGTAGATACTGCTAGATAGAGGTAGATGGAGGTAGATAGAGGTAGATACTGCTATATAGAGGTAGATAGAGGTAGATAGAGGTAGATACTGGTAGATACTGCTAGATAGAGGTAGATAGAGGTAGATACTGCTAGATAGAGGTAGATACTGCTAGATAGTGGTAGATAGAGGTAGATACTGCTAGATAGAGGTAGATACTGCTAGATACTGCTAGATAGAGGTAGATACTGCTAGATAGAGGTAGATACTGCTAGATAGAGGTAGATAGAGGTAGATACTGCTAGATAGAGGTAGATAGAGGTAGATACTGGTAGATAGAGGTAGATACTGGTAGATACTGGTAGATACTTGTAGATACTTGTAGATACTGGTAGATACTGGTAGATAGAGGTAGATACTGCTAGATAGAGGTAGGTAGTGGTAGATAGAGGTAGATAGAGGTAGA
Organism: Salmo salar; assembly: GCF_965601325.2. Taxonomy (NCBI): domain Eukaryota; kingdom Metazoa; phylum Chordata; class Actinopteri; order Salmoniformes; family Salmonidae; genus Salmo; species Salmo salar. Next base: position 88,408,136 of record NC_138310.1, read on the forward strand.
TAGAGGTAGATACTGGTAGATAGAGGTAGATACTGGTAAATACTGGTAGATACTGCTAGATAGAGGTAGATACTGCTAGATAGAGGTAGATACTGGTAGATAGAGGTAGATACTGGTAGATAGAGGTAAATACTGGTAGATACTGCTCGATAGCGGTAGATACTGCTAGACAGAGGTAGATACTGCTAGATAGAGGTAGATACTCGTAGATAGAGGTAGATAGAGGTAGATACTTGTAGATACTGGTAGATCGAGGTAGATACTGGTAAATACTGGTAGATACTGCTAGATAGAGGTAGATACTGGTAGATAGAGGTAGATACTGGTAGATAGAGGTAGATACTGGTAGATAGAGGTAGATACTGCTCGATAGCGGTAGATACTGGTAGATACTGCTCGATAGCGGTAGATACTGGTAGATACTGCTTGATAGCGGTAGATACTGCTAAATAGAGGTAGATACTGCTAGATAGAGGTAGATACTGCTAGATAGAGGTAGATACTCGTAGATAGAGGTAGATAGAGGTAGATAGAGGTAGAGACTGGTAGATAGGGGTAGATAGAGGTAGATACTGGTAGATAGAGGTAGATACTGGTAGATAGAGGTAGATACTGGTAGATAGAGGTAGATACTGGTAAATAGAGGTAGATAGAGGTCGATAGTGGTAGATACTGGTAGATACAGGTAGATAGAGGTAGACAGTGGTAGATACTGATAGATAGTGGTAGATACTGCTAGATAGTGGTAGATTCTGGGAGATACTGGTAGATACTGGTAGATACTGGTAGATAGAGGTAGATAGAGGTAGATAGAGGTAGATACTGGTAGATAGAGTTAGATACTGGTAGATACTGGTAGATAGAGTTAGATACTGGTAGATAGAGTTAGATACTGGTAGATAGAGGTAGATAGAGGTAGATACTGGTAGATAGAGGTAGATACTGGTAGATAGAGGTAGATACTGGTAGATACTGGTAGATACTGGTAGATACTTGTAGATACTGGTAGATACTGGTAGATAGAGGTAGATACTGGTAGATAGAGGTAGATACTGGTAGATAGAGGTAGAAACTGGTAGATACTGGTAGATAGAGGTAGATACTGCTAGATAGAGGTAGATACTGCTAGATAGAGGTGGATACTGCTAGATAGAGGTAGATACTGCTAGATAGAGGTAGATACTGCTAGATAGAGGTAGATAATGCTAGATACTGGTAGATACTGGTAGATAGAGGTAGATACTGGTAGATAGAGGTAGATACTGGTAGATAGAGGTAGATACTGGTAGATACTGGTAGATACTGGTAGATAGAGGTAGATAGAGTTAGATACTGGTAGATTATGGTAGATGCTGGTAGATAGAGGTAGATACTGCTAGATACAGGTAGATACAGGTAGATAGAGGTAGATACTGCTAGATAGAGGTAGATACTGCTAGATAGTGGTAGATACTGCTAGATAGAGGTAGATACTGCTAGATAGAGGTAGATACTGCTAGATAGTGGTAGATACTGCTAGATAGAGGTAGATACTGCTAGATAGAGGTAGATACTGCTAGATAGAGGTAGATACTGCTAGATAGAGGTAGATACTGCTAGATAGAGGTAGATAGTGGTAGATAGAGGTAGATACTGGTAGATACTGCTAGATAAAGGTAGATACTGCTAGATAGAGGTAGATACTGCTAGATAGAGGTAGATAGAGATAGATAGAGGTAGATAGAGATAGATAGAGGAAGGTAGTGGTAGATACTGCTAGATAATGGTAGATACTGCTAGATAGTGGTAGATACTGCCAGATAGTGGTAGATACTGCTAGATAGAGGTAGATAGAGTTAGATAGAGGTAGATAGAGGTAGATACTGCTAGAGAGTGGTAGATACTGCTAGATAGAGGTAGATGGAGGTAGATAGAGGTAGATACTGCTATATAGAGGTAGATAGAGGTAGATAGAGGTAGATACTGGTAGATACTGCTAGATAGAGGTAGATAGAGGTAGATACTGCTAGATAGAGGTAGATACTGCTAGATAGTGGTAGATAGAGGTAGATACTGCTAGATAGAGGTAGATACTGCTAGATACTGCTAGATAGAGGTAGATACTGCTAGATAGAGGTAGATACTGCTAGATAGAGGTAGATACTGCTAGATAGAGGTAGATAGAGGTAGATAGAGGTAGATACTGCTAGATAGAGGTAGATAGAGGTAGATACTGCTAGATAGAAGTAGATACTGCTAGATACTGCTTGATAGAGGTAGATACTGCTAGATAGAGGTAGATACTGCTAGATAGAGGTAGATAGAAGTAGATACTGCTAGATACTGCTAGATAGAGGTAGATAGAGGTAGATAGTGGTAGATAGTGGTAGATACAGGTAGATACTGCTAGATAGAGGTAGATAGAGGTAGATAGAGGTAGATAGTGGTATATAGAGGTAGATAGTGGTAGATAGAGGTAGATACTGGTAGATAGAGGTAGATACTGCTAGATACTGCTAGATAGAGGTAGATACTGCTAGATAGAGGTAGATACTGCTAGATGGTGGTAGATAGAGATAGATAGTGGTAGATAGAGGTAGATAGTGGTAGATAGAGGTAGATAGTGGTAGATAGAGGTAGGTACTGCTAGATAGTGGTAGATACTGCTAGATAGAGGTAGATACTGGTAGATAGAGGTAGATACTGGTAGATAGAGGTAGATACTGGTAGATACTGGTTGATAGAGGTAGATACTGCTAGATAGAGGTAGATACTGGTAGATAGAGGTAGATACTGGTAGATAGAGGTAGATACTGGTAGATAGAGGTAGATACTGGTAGATACTGCTCGATAGCGGTAGATACTGCTAGATAGAGGTAGATACTGCTAGATAGAGGTAGATACTGCTAGATAGAGGTAGATACTGCTAAATAGAGGTAGATACTGGTAGATACTGGTAGATAGAGGTAGATACTGGTAGATAGAGGTAGATACTGGTAGATAGAGGTAGATAGAGGTAGATACTGGTAGATACTTGTAGATACTGGTTGATACTTCTAGATAGAGGTAGATACTGGTAGATAGTGGTAGATAGAGGTAGATAGAGGTAGATACTGGTAGATACTGCTATATACTGCTAGATAGAGGTAGATACTGTTAGATAGAGGTAGATACTGCTAGATAGATGTAGATAGAGGTAGGTAGAGGTAGATACTGCTAGATAGAGGTAGATACTGCTAGATAGAGGTAGATACTGCTAGATAGAGGTAGATAGTGGTAGATAGAGGTAGATATTGGTAGATACTGCTAGATAGAGGTAGATTCTGCTAGATAGAGGTAGATACTGCTAGATAGAGGTAGATACTGCTAGATAGAGGTAGATACTGCTAGATAGAGGTAGATACTGCTAGATAGAGGTAGATACTGTTGATAGAGGTAGATACTGGTAGATAGAGGTAGATACTTGTAGATACTGGTAGATACTGGTAGATAGAGGTAGATACTGGTAGATAGAGGTAGAAACTGGTAGATACTGGTAGATACTGCTAGATACTGCTAGATACTGGTAGATACTGCTGATAGATGTAGATAGTGGTAGATACTGCTAGATATTTGTAGATACTGCTAGATAGAGGTAGATACTGCTAGATAGAGGTAGATACTGCTAGATAGAGGTAGATAGAGGTAGATACTGCTAGATAGAGGTAGATACTGCTAGATAGAGGTAGATACTGCTAGATAGAGGTAGATACTGGTAGATACAGGTAGATACAGGTAGATAGAGGTAGATAGTGGTAAATACTGCTAGATAGTGGTAGATACTGCTAGATAGTGGTAGACACTGCTAGATAGAGGTAGATACTGGTAGATAGAGGTAGATAGTGGTAGATACTGCTAGATAGTGGTAGATACTGCTAGATAGAGGTAAATACTGCTAGATAGAGGTAGATACTGCTAGATAGTGGTAGATACTGCTAGATAGAGGTAGATACTGCTAGATAGAGGTAGATACTGCTAGATAGAGGTAGATACTGCTAGATAGAGGTAGATACTGCTAGATAGAGGTAGATAGTGGTAGATAGAGGTAGATACTGGTAGATACTGCTAGATAAAGGTAGATACTGCTAGATAGAGGTAGATACTGCTAGATAGAGGTAGATAGAGGTAGATAGAGGTAGATAGAGGTAGGTAGTGTTAGATAGAGGAAGGTAGTGGTAGATACTGCTAGATAATGGTAGATACTGCTAGATAGTGGTAGATACTGCCAGATAGTGGTAGATACTGCTAGATAGAGGTAGATAGAGTTAGATAGAGGTAGATAGAGGTAGATACTGCTAGAGAGTGGTAGATACTGCTAGATAGAGGTAGATGGAGGTAGATAGAGGTAGATACTGCTATATAGAGGTAGATAGAGGTAGATAGAGGTAGATACTGGTAGATACTGCTAGATAGAGGTAGATAGAGGTAGATACTGCTAGATAGAGGTAGATACTGCTAGATAGTGGTAGATAGAGGTAGATACTGCTAGATAGAGGTAGATACTGCTAGATACTGCTAGATAGAGGTAGATACTGCTAGATAGAGGTAGATACTGCTAGATAGAGGTAGATAGAGGTAGATAGAGGTAGATACTGCTAGATAGAGGTAGATAGAGGTAGATACTGCTAGATAGAGGTAGATACTGCTAGATACTGCTAGATAGAGGTAGATACTGCTAGATAGAGGTAGATACTGCTAGATAGAGGTAGATAGAAGTAGATACTGCTAGATACTGCTAGATAGAGGTAGATAGAGGTAGATAGTGGTAGATAGTTGTAGATACAGGTAGATACTGCCAGATAGAGGTAGATAGAGGTAGATAGAGGTAGATAGTGGTATATAGAGGTAGATAGTGGTAGATAGAGGTAGATACTGGTAGATAGAGGTAGATACTGCTAGATACTGCTAGATAGAGGTAGATACTGCTAGATAGAGGTAGATACTGCTAGATGGTGGTAGATAGAGATAGATAGTGGTAGATAGAGATAGATAGTGGTAGATAGAGGTAGATAGTGGTAGATAGAGGTAGGTACTGCTAGATAGTGGTAGATACTGCTAGATAGAGGTAGATACTGCTAGATAGAGGTAGATACTGGTAGATAGAGGTAGATAGAGGTAGATTGAGGTAGTTACTGGTAGATAGAGGTAGATACTGGTAGATAGAGGTAGATACTAGTAGATACTGGTAGATAGAGGTAGATACTGGTAGTAGATAGAGGTAGATACTGGTAGATACTGCTCAATAGCGGTAGATACTGCTAGATAGAGGTAGATACTGCTAGATAGAGGTAGATACTGCTAGATAAAGGTAGATACTGCTAGATAGAGGTAGATACTGCTAAATAGAGGTAGATACTGGTAGATACTGGTAGATAGAGGTAGATACTGGTAGATAGAGGTAGATACTGGTAGATAGAGGTAGATAGAGGTAGATACTGGTAGATACTTGTAGATACTGGTTGATACTTCTAGATAGAGGTAGATACTGGTAGATAGTGGTAGATAGAGGTAGATAGAGGTAGATACTGCTAGATACTGGTAGATACTGCTGATAGATGTAGATAGTGGTAGATACTGCTAGATATTTGTAGATACTGCTAGATAGAGGTAGATACTGCTAGATAGAGGTAGATACTGCTAGATAGAGGTAGATAGAGGTAGATACTGCTAGATAGAGGTAGATACTGCTAGATAGAGGTAGATACTGCTAGATAGAGGTAGATACTGGTAGATACAGGTAGATACAGGTAGATAGAGGTAGATAGTGGTAAATACTGCTAGATAGTGGTAGATACTGCTAGATAGTGGTAGACACTGCTAGATAGAGGTAGATACTGGTAGATAGAGGTAGATAGTGGTAGATACTGCTAGATAGTGGTAGATACTGCTAGATAGAGGTAAATACTGCTAGATAGAGGTAGATACTGCTAGATAGTGGTAGATACTGCTAGATAGAGGTAGATACTGCTAGATAGAGGTAGATACTGCTAGATAGAGGTAGATACTGCTAGATAGAGGTAGATACTGCTAGATAGAGGTAGATAGTGGTAGATAGAGGTAGATACTGGTAGATACTGCTAGATAAAGGTAGATACTGCTAGATAGAGGTAGATACTGCTAGATAGAGGTAGATAGAGGTAGATAGAGGTAGATAGAGGTAGGTAGTGTTAGATAGAGGAAGGTAGTGGTAGATACTGCTAGATAATGGTAGATACTGCTAGATAGTGGTAGATACTGCCAGATAGTGGTAGATACTGCTAGATAGAGGTAGATAGAGTTAGATAGAGGTAGATAGAGGTAGATACTGCTAGAGAGTGGTAGATACTGCTAGATAGAGGTAGATGGAGGTAGATAGAGGTAGATACTGCTATATAGAGGTAGATAGAGGTAGATAGAGGTAGATACTGGTAGATACTGCTAGATAGAGGTAGATAGAGGTAGATACTGCTAGATAGAGGTAGATACTGCTAGATAGTGGTAGATAGAGGTAGATACTGCTAGATAGAGGTAGATACTGCTAGATACTGCTAGATAGAGGTAGATACTGCTAGATAGAGGTAGATACTGCTAGATAGAGGTAGATAGAGGTAGATAGAGGTAGATACTGCTAGATAGAGGTAGATAGAGGTAGATACTGCTAGATAGAGGTAGATACTGCTAGATACTGCTAGATAGAGGTAGATACTGCTAGATAGAGGTAGATACTGCTAGATAGAGGTAGATAGAAGTAGATACTGCTAGATACTGCTAGATAGAGGTAGATAGAGGTAGATAGTGGTAGATAGTTGTAGATACAGGTAGATACTGTCAGATAGAGGTAGATAGAGGTAGATAGAGGTAGATAGTGGTATATAGAGGTAGATAGTGGTAGATAGAGGTAGATACTGGTAGATAGAGGTAGATACTGCTAGATACTGCTAGATAGAGGTAGATACTGCTAGATAGAGGTAGATACTGCTAGATGGTGGTAGATAGAGATAGATAGTGGTAGATAGAGATAGATAGTGGTAGATAGAGGTAGATAGTGGTAGATAGAGGTAGGTACTGCTAGATAGTGGTAGATACTGCTAGATAGAGGTAGATACTGCTAGATAGAGGTAGATACTGGTAGATAGAGGTAGATAGAGGTAGATTGAGGTAGTTACTGGTAGATAGAGGTAGATACTGGTAGATAGAGGTAGATACTAGTAGATACTGGTAGATAGAGGTAGATACTGGTAGTAGATAGAGGTAGATACTGGTAGATACTGCTCAATAGCGGTAGATACTGCTAGATAGAGGTAGATACTGCTAGATAGAGGTAGATACTGCTAGATAAAGGTAGATACTGCTAGATAGAGGTAGATACTGCTAAATAGAGGTAGATACTGGTAGATACTGGTAGATAGAGGTAGATACTGGTAGATAGAGGTAGATACTGGTAGATAGAGGTAGATAGAGGTAGATACTGGTAGATACTTGTAGATACTGGTTGATACTTCTAGATAGAGGTAGATACTGGTAGATAGTGGTAGATAGAGGTAGATAGAGGTAGATACTGGTAGATACTGCTATATACTGCTAGATAGAGGTAGATACTGTTAGATAGAGGTAGATACTGCTAGATAGATGTAGATAGAGGTAAGTAGAGGTAGATACTGCTAGATAGAGGTAGATACTGCTAGATAGAGGTAGATACTGCTAGATAGAGGTAGATAGTGGTAGATAGAGGTAGATATTGGTAGATACTGCTAGATAGAGGTAGATTCTGCTAGATAGAGGTAGATACTGCTAGATAGAGGTAGATACTGCTGGATAGAGGTAGATACTGCTAGATAGAGGTAGATACTGGTAGATAGAGGTAGATACTGGCAGATAGAGGTAGATACTGGTAGATAGAGGTAGATACTGGTAGATAGAGGTAGATACTGGTAGATACTGTTGATAGAGGTAGATACTGGTAGATAGAGATAGATACTTGTAGATACTGGTAGATACTGGTAGATAGAGGTAGATACTGGTAGATAGAGGTAGAAACTGGTAGATACTGGTAGATACTGGTAGATACTGCTAGATACTGGTAGATACTGCTGATAGATGTAGATAGTGGTAGATACTGCTAGATATTTGTAGATACTGCTAGATAGAGGTAGATACTGCTAGATAGAGCTAGATAGAGGTAGATACTGCTAGATAGAGGTAGATACTGCTAGATAGAGGTAGATACTGCTAGATAGAGGTAGATACTGCTAGATACAGGTAGATACAGGTAGATAGAGGTAGATAGTGGTAAATACTGCTAGATAGTGGTAGATACTGCTAGATAGTGGTAGACACTGCTAGATAGAGGTAGATACTGCTAGATAGAGGTAGATAGTGGTAGATACTGCTAGATAGTGGTAGATACTGCTAGATAGAGGTAGATACTGCTAGATAGAGGTAGATACTGCTAGATAGTGGTAGATACTGCTAGATAGAGGTAGATACTGCTAGATAGAGGTAGATACTGCTAGATAGAGGTAGATACTGCTAGATAGAGGTAGATACTGCTAGATAGAGGTAGATAGTGGTAGATAGAGGTAGATACTGGTAGATACTGCTAGATAAAGGTAGATACTGCTAGATAGAGGTAGATACTGCTAGATAGAGGTAGATAGAGGTAGATAGAGGTAGATAGAGGTAGGTAGTGTTAGATAGAGGAAGGTAGTGGTAGATACTGCTAGATAGTGGTAGATACTGCCAGATAGTGGTAGATACTGCTAGATAGAGGTAGATAGAGTTAGATAGAGGTAGATAGAGGTAGATACTGCTAGAGAGTGGTAGATACTGCTAGATAGAGGTAGATGGAGGTAGATAGAGGTAGATACTGCTATATAGAGGTAGATAGAGGTAGATAGAGGTAGATACTGGTAGATACTGCTAGATAGAGGTAGATAGAGGTAGATACTGCTAGATAGAGGTAGATACTGCTAGATAGTGGTAGATAGAGGTAGATACTGCTAGATAGAGGTAGATACTGCTAGATACTGCTAGATAGAGGTAGATACTGCTAGATAGAGGTAGATACTGCTAGATAGAGGTAGATACTGCTAGATAGAGGTAGATACTGCTAGATACTGCTAGATAGAGGTAGATACTGCTAGATAGAGGTAGATACTGCTAGATAGAGGTAGATAGAAGTAGATACTGCTAGATACTGCTAGATAGAGGTAGATAGAGGTAGATAGTGGTATATAGTGGTAGATACAGGTAGATACTGCTAGATAGAGGTAGATAGAGGTAGATAGAGGTAGATAGTGGTATATAGAGGTAGATAGTGGTAGATAGAGGTTGATACTGGTAGATAGAGGTAGATACTGCTAGATAGAGGTAGATACTGCTAGATCGAGGTAGATACTGCTAGATAGAGATAGATACTGCTAGATAGAGGTAGATACTGGTAGGTAGAGGTAGATACTGGTAGATAGAGGTAGATACTGGTAGATAGAGGTAGATACTGGTAGATACTGTTAGATAGAGGTAGATACTGGTAGATAGAGGTAGATAGATGTAGATACTGGTAGATACTGGTAGATAGAGGTAGATACTGGTAGATAGAGGTAGAAACTGGTAGATACTGGTAGATACTGCTAGATACTGGTAGATACTGCTAGATAGATGTAGATAGTGGTAGATACTGCTAGATAGTTGTAGATACTGCTAGTTAGAGGTAGATACTGCTAGATAGAGGTAGATACTGCTAGATAGAGGTAGATACTGCTAGATAGAGGTAGATACTGCTAGATAGAGGTAGATAGAGGTAGATAGTGGTAGATAGAGGTAGATACTGGTAGATACTGGTAGATAGAGGGAGATAGAGGTAGATACTGGTAGATACTGGTAGATAGAGGTAGATAGTGGTAGATAGAGGTAGATACTGGTAGATACTGGTAGATAGAGGCAGATACTGGTAGATACTGGTAGATACTGGTAGATACTGGTAGATAGAGGTAGATACTGGTAGATAGAGGTAGATACTGGTAGATAGAGGTAGATACTGGTAGATAGAGGTAGATACTGGTAGATAGAGGTAGATAGAGGTAGATAGTTGTAGATACTGCTAGATACTGCTAGATAGTGGTAGATACTGCTAGATATAGGTAGATAGAGGTAGATAGTGGTAGATAGTGGTAGATTTTACATTTACATTTAAGTCATTTAGCAGACGCTCTTATCCAGAGCGACTTACAAATTGGTGCATTCACCTTATAATAGATACTGGTAGATAGAGGTAGATACTGGTAGATAGAGGTAGATACTGGTAGATAGAGGTAGATACTGGTAGATACTGTTAGATAGAGGTAGATACTGGTAGATAGAGGTAGATACTTGTAGATACTGGTAGATACTGGTAGATAGAGGTAGATACTGGTAGATAGAGGTAGATACTGGTAGATACTGGTAGATACTGGTAGATACTGCTAGATACTGGTAGATACTGCTAGATTGATGTAGATAGTGATAGATACTGCTAGATAGTTGTAGATACTGCTAGATAGAGGTAGATACTGCTAGATAGAGGTAGATACTGCTAGATAGAGGTAGATAGAGGTAGATAGAGGTAGATAGAGGTAAGTAGTGTTAGATAGAGGAAGGTAGTGGTAGATACTGCTAGATAATGGTAGATACTGCTATATAGTGGTAGATACTGCCAGATAGTGGTAGATACTGCTAGATAGAGGTAGATAGAAGTAGATAGAGGTAGATACTGCTAGAGAGTGGTAGATACTACTAGATAGAGGTAGATAGAGGTAGATAGAGGTAGATACTGGTAGATACTGCTAGATAGAGGTAGATACTGCTAGATACTGCTAGATAGAGGTAGATACTGCTAGATAGAGGTAGATACTGCTAGATAGAGGTAGATACTGCTAGATAGTGGTAGATAGAGGTAGATACTGCTATATAGAGGTAGATAGAGGTAGATAGAGGTAGATACTGGTAGATACTGCTAGATAGAGGTAGATACTGCTAGATACTGCTAGATAGAGGTAGATACTGCTAGATAGAGGTAGATACTGCTAGATAGAGGTAGATACTGCTAGATAGTGGTAGATAGAGGTAGATACTGCTAGATAGAGGTAGATACTGCTAGATACTGCTAGATAGAGGTAGATACTGCTAGATAGAGGTAGATACTGCTAGATAGAGGTAGATACTGCTAGATAGAGATAGATAGAGGTAGATAGATGTAGATACTGCTAGATAGAGGTAGATAGAGGTAGATACTGCCAGATAGAGGTAGATACTGCTAGATAGAGGTAGATACTGCTAGATAGAGGTAGATACTGCTAGATAGATGTAGATAGAGGTAGATACTGCTAGATACTGCTAGATAGAGTTAGATAGAGGTAGATAGTGGTAGATAGTGGTAGATACAGGTAGATACTGCTAGATAGAGGTAGATAGAGGTAGATAGTGGTAGATAGAGGTAGATAGTTGTAGATAGAGGTAGATACTGGTAGATAGAGGTAGATACTGCTAGATACTGCTAGATAGAGGTAGATACTGCTAGATAGTGGTAGATACTGCTAGATGGTGGTAGATAGAGATAGACAGTGGTAGATTGAGGTAGATTGTGGTAGATAGAGGTAGATAGTGGTAGATAGAGGTAGGTACTGCTAGATAGTGGTAGATACTGCTAGAAAGAGGTAGATACTGCTAGATAGAGGTAGATAGAGGTAGATAGAGGTAGATAGAGGTCGATAGAGGTCGATAGAGGTAGATACTGGTAGATAGAGGTAGATACTGGTAGATAGAGGTAGATACTGGTAGATAGAGGTAGATACTGGTAGATACTGGTAGATAGAGTTAGATACTGCTAGATAGAGGTAGATACTGGTAGATAGAGGTAGATACTGGTAGATAGAGGTAGATACTGGTAGAAACTGCTCGATAGAGGTAGATACTGCTAGATAGAGGTAGATACTGCTAGATATAGGTAGATACTGCTAGATAGAGGTAGATACTGCTAGATAGAGGTAGATACTGCTAAATAGAGGTAGATACTGGTAGATACTGGTAGATACTGGTAGATAGAGGTAGATACTCGTAGATAGAGTAGATACTGGTAGATAGAGGTAGATAGAGGTAGATACTGGTAGATACTTGTAGATACTGGTTGATACTGCTAGATAGAGGTAGATACTGGTAGATAGTGGTAGATAGTGGTAGATAGAGGTAGATACTGGTAGATACTGCTAGATACTGCTAGATAGAGGTAGATACTGCTAGATAGAGGTAGATACTGCTAGATAGAGGTAGATACTTCTAGATAGAGGTAGATATTGGTAGATACTGCTAGATAGAGGTAGATACTGCTAGATAGAGGTAGATACTGCTAGATAGAGGTAGATACTGCTAGATAGAGGTAGATACTGCTAGATAGAGATAGATACTGCTAGATAGAGGTAGATACTGGTAGGTAGAGGTAGATACTGGTAGATAGAGGTAGATACTGGTAGATAGAGGTAGATACTGGTAGATACTGTTAGATAGAGGTAGATACTGGTAGATAGAGGTAGATACTTGTAGATACTGGTAGATACTGGTAGATAGAGGTAGATACTGGTAGATACTGTTAGATAGAGGTAGATACTGTTAGATAGAGGTAGATACTGGTAGATAGATGTAGATACTTGTAGATACTGGTAGATACTGGTAGATAGAGGTAGATACTGGTAGATAGAGGTAGAAACTGGTAGATACTGGTAGATACTGGTAGATACTGCTAGATACTGGTAGATACTGCTAGATAGATGTAGATAGTGGTAGATACTGCTAGATAGTTGTAGATACTGCTAGTTAGAGGTAGATACTGCTAGATAGAGGTAGATACTGCTAGATAGAGGTAGATACTGCTAGATAGAGGTAGATACTGCTAGATAGAGGTAGATACTGCTAGATAGAGGTAGATAGAGGTAGATAGCGGTAGATAGAGGTAGATACTGGTAGATACTGGTAGATAGAGGGAGATAGAGGTAGATACTGGTAGATACTGGTAGATACTGGTAGATACTGGTAGATAGAGGTAGATAGTGGTAGATAGAGGTAGATACTGGTAGATACTGGTAGATAGAGGCAGATACTGGTAGATACTGGTAGATACTGGTAGATACTGGTAGATAGAGGTAGATACTGGTAGATAGAGGTAGATACTGGTAGATAGAGATAGATACTGGTAGATAGAGGTAGATACTGGTAGATAGAGGTAGATAGAGGTAGATAGAGGTAGATAGTTGTAGATACTGCTAGATACTGCTAGATAGTGGTAGATACTGCTAGATATAGGTAGATAGAGGTAGATAGTGGTAGATAGTGGTAGATTTTACATTTACATTTAAGTCATTTAGCAGACGCTCTTATCCAGAGCGACTTACAAATTGGTGCATTCACCTTATAATAGATACTGGTAGATAGAGGTAGATACTGGTAGATAGAGGTAGATACTGGTAGATAGAGGTAGATACTGGTAGATACTGTTAGATAGAGGTAGATACTGGTAGATAGAGGTAGATACTTGTAGATACTGGTAGATACTGGTAGATAGAGGTAGATACTGGTAGATAGAGGTAGAAACTGGTAGATACTGGTAGATACTGGTAGATACTGGTAGATACTGCTAGATACTGGTAGATACTGCTAGATTGATGTAGATAGTGATAGATACTGCTAGATAGTTGTAGATACTGCTAGATAGAGGTAGATACTGCTAGATAGAGGTAGATACTGCTAGATAGAGGTAGATACTGCTAGATAGAGGTAGATACTGCTAGATAGAGGTAGATACTGCTAGATAGAGGTAGATATAGGTACATAGCGGTAGATAGAGGTAGATACTGGTAGATAGTGGTAGATAGTGGTAGATAGAGGTAGATACTGGTAGATACTGGTAGATAGAGGCAGATACTGGTAGATACTGGTAGATACTGGTAGATACTGGTAGATAGAGGTAGATACTGGTAGATAGAGGTAGATACTGGTAGATAGAGGTAGATACTGGTAGATACTGCTAGATAAAGGTAGATACTGCTAGATAGAGGTAGATACTGCTAGATAGAGGTAGATAGAGGTAGATAGAGGTAGATAGAGGTAGGTAGTGTTAGATAGAGGAAGGTAGTGGTAGATACTGCTAGATAATGGTAGATACTGCTAGATAGTGGTAGATACTGCCAGATAGTGGTAGATACTGCTAGATAGAGGTAGATAGAGTTAGATAGAGGTAGATAGAGGTAGATACTGCTAGAGAGTGGTAGATACTGCTAGATAGAGGTAGATGGAGGTAGATAGAGGTAGATACTGCTATATAGAGGTAGATAGAGGTAGATAGAGGTAGATACTGGTAGATACTGCTAGATAGAGGTAGATAGAGGTAGATACTGCTAGATAGAGGTAGATACTGCTAGATAGTGGTAGATAGAGGTAGATACTGCTAGATAGAGGTAGATACTGCTAGATACTGCTAGATAGAGGTAGATACTGCTAGATAGAGGTAGATACTGCTAGATAGAGGTAGATAGAGGTAGATAGAGGTAGATACTGCTAGATAGAGGTAGATAGAGGTAGATACTGCTAGATAGAGGTAGATACTGCTAGATACTGCTAGATAGAGGTAGATACTGCTAGATAGAGGTAGATACTGCTAGATAGAGGTAGATAGAAGTAGATACTGCTAGATACTGCTAGATAGAGGTAGATAGAGGTAGATAGTGGTAGATAGTTGTAGATACAGGTAGATACTGTCAGATAGAGGTAGATAGAGGTAGATAGAGGTAGATAGTGGTATATAGAGGTAGATAGTGGTAGATAGAGGTAGATACTGGTAGATAGAGGTAGATACTGCTAGATACTGCTAGATAGAGGTAGATACTGCTAGATAGAGGTAGATACTGCTAGATGGTGGTAGATAGAGATAGATAGTGGTAGATAGAGATAGATAGTGGTAGATAGAGGTAGATAGTGGTAGATAGAGGTAGGTACTGCTAGATAGTGGTAGATACTGCTAGATAGAGGTAGATACTGCTAGATAGAGGTAGATACTGGTAGATAGAGGTAGATAGAGGTAGATTGAGGTAGTTACTGGTAGATAGAGGTAGATACTGGTAGATAGAGGTAGATACTAGTAGATACTGGTAGATAGAGGTAGATACTGGTAGTAGATAGAGGTAGATACTGGTAGATACTGCTCAATAGCGGTAGATACTGCTAGATAGAGGTAGATACTGCTAGATAGAGGTAGATACTGCTAGATAAAGGTAGATACTGCTAGATAGAGGTAGATACTGCTAAATAGAGGTAGATACTGGTAGATACTGGTAGATAGAGGTAGATACTGGTAGATAGAGGTAGATACTGGTAGATAGAGGTAGATAGAGGTAGATACTGGTAGATACTTGTAGATACTGGTTGATACTTCTAGATAGAGGTAGATACTGGTAGATAGTGGTAGATAGAGGTAGATAGAGGTAGATACTGGTAGATACTGCTATATACTGCTAGATAGAGGTAGATACTGTTAGATAGAGGTAGATACTGCTAGATAGATGTAGATAGAGGTAAGTAGAGGTAGATACTGCTAGATAGAGGTAGATACTGCTAGATAGAGGTAGATACTGCTAGATAGAGGTAGATAGTGGTAGATAGAGGTAGATATTGGTAGATACTGCTAGATAGAGGTAGATTCTGCTAGATAGAGGTAGATACTGCTAGATAGAGGTAGATACTGCTGGATAGAGGTAGATACTGCTAGATAGAGGTAGATACTGGTAGATAGAGGTAGATACTGGCAGATAGAGGTAGATACTGGTAGATAGAGGTAGATACTGGTAGATAGAGGTAGATACTGGTAGATACTGTTGATAGAGGTAGATACTGGTAGATAGAGATAGATACTTGTAGATACTGGTAGATACTGGTAGATAGAGGTAGATACTGGTAGATAGAGGTAGAAACTGGTAGATACTGGTAGATACTGGTAGATACTGCTAGATACTGGTAGATACTGCTGATAGATGTAGATAGTGGTAGATACTGCTAGATATTTGTAGATACTGCTAGATAGAGGTAGATACTGCTAGATAGAGCTAGATAGAGGTAGATACTGCTAGATAGAGGTAGATACTGCTAGATAGAGGTAGATACTGCTAGATAGAGGTAGATACTGCTAGATACAGGTAGATACAGGTAGATAGAGGTAGATAGTGGTAAATACTGCTAGATAGTGGTAGATACTGCTAGATAGTGGTAGACACTGCTAGATAGAGGTAGATACTGCTAGATAGAGGTAGATAGTGGTAGATACTGCTAGATAGTGGTAGATACTGCTAGATAGAGGTAGATACTGCTAGATAGAGGTAGATACTGCTAGATAGTGGTAGATACTGCTAGATAGAGGTAGATACTGCTAGATAGAGGTAGATACTGCTAGATAGAGGTAGATACTGCTAGATAGAGGTAGATACTGCTAGATAGAGGTAGATAGTGGTAGATAGAGGTAGATACTGGTAGATACTGCTAGATAAAGGTAGATACTGCTAGATAGAGGTAGATACTGCTAGATAGAGGTAGATAGAGGTAGATAGAGGTAGATAGAGGTAGGTAGTGTTAGATAGAGGAAGGTAGTGGTAGATACTGCTAGATAGTGGTAGATACTGCCAGATAGTGGTAGATACTGCTAGATAGAGGTAGATAGAGTTAGATAGAGGTAGATAGAGGTAGATACTGCTAGAGAGTGGTAGATACTGCTAGATAGAGGTAGATGGAGGTAGATAGAGGTAGATACTGCTATATAGAGGTAGATAGAGGTAGATAGAGGTAGATACTGGTAGATACTGCTAGATAGAGGTAGATAGAGGTAGATACTGCTAGATAGAGGTAGATACTGCTAGATAGTGGTAGATAGAGGTAGATACTGCTAGATAGAGGTAGATACTGCTAGATACTGCTAGATAGAGGTAGATACTGCTAGATAGAGGTAGATACTGCTAGATAGAGGTAGATACTGCTAGATAGAGGTAGATACTGCTAGATACTGCTAGATAGAGGTAGATACTGCTAGATAGAGGTAGATACTGCTAGATAGAGGTAGATAGAAGTAGATACTGCTAGATACTGCTAGATAGAGGTAGATAGAGGTAGATAGTGGTATATAGTGGTAGATACAGGTAGATACTGCTAGATAGAGGTAGATAGAGGTAGATAGAGGTAGATAGTGGTATATAGAGGTAGATAGTGGTAGATAGAGGTTGATACTGGTAGATAGAGGTAGATACTGCTAGATAGAGGTAGATACTGCTAGATCGAGGTAGATACTGCTAGATAGAGATAGATACTGCTAGATAGAGGTAGATACTGGTAGGTAGAGGTAGATACTGGTAGATAGAGGTAGATACTGGTAGATAGAGGTAGATACTGGTAGATACTGTTAGATAGAGGTAGATACTGGTAGATAGAGGTAGATAGATGTAGATACTGGTAGATACTGGTAGATAGAGGTAGATACTGGTAGATAGAGGTAGAAACTGGTAGATACTGGTAGATACTGCTAGATACTGGTAGATACTGCTAGATAGATGTAGATAGTGGTAGATACTGCTAGATAGTTGTAGATACTGCTAGTTAGAGGTAGATACTGCTAGATAGAGGTAGATACTGCTAGATAGAGGTAGATACTGCTAGATAGAGGTAGATACTGCTAGATAGAGGTAGATAGAGGTAGATAGTGGTAGATAGAGGTAGATACTGGTAGATACTGGTAGATAGAGGGAGATAGAGGTAGATACTGGTAGATACTGGTAGATAGAGGTAGATAGTGGTAGATAGAGGTAGATACTGGTAGATACTGGTAGATAGAGGCAGATACTGGTAGATACTGGTAGATACTGGTAGATACTGGTAGATAGAGGTAGATACTGGTAGATAGAGGTAGATACTGGTAGATAGAGGTAGATACTGGTAGATAGAGGTAGATACTGGTAGATAGAGGTAGATAGAGGTAGATAGTTGTAGATACTGCTAGATACTGCTAGATAGTGGTAGATACTGCTAGATATAGGTAGATAGAGGTAGATAGTGGTAGATAGTGGTAGATTTTACATTTACATTTAAGTCATTTAGCAGACGCTCTTATCCAGAGCGACTTACAAATTGGTGCATTCACCTTATAATAGATACTGGTAGATAGAGGTAGATACTGGTAGATAGAGGTAGATACTGGTAGATAGAGGTAGATACTGGTAGATACTGTTAGATAGAGGTAGATACTGGTAGATAGAGGTAGATACTTGTAGATACTGGTAGATACTGGTAGATAGAGGTAGATACTGGTAGATAGAGGTAGATACTGGTAGATACTGGTAGATACTGGTAGATACTGCTAGATACTGGTAGATACTGCTAGATTGATGTAGATAGTGATAGATACTGCTAGATAGTTGTAGATACTGCTAGATAGAGGTAGATACTGCTAGATAGAGGTAGATACTGCTAGATAGAGGTAGATAGAGGTAGATAGAGGTAGATAGAGGTAAGTAGTGTTAGATAGAGGAAGGTAGTGGTAGATACTGCTAGATAATGGTAGATACTGCTATATAGTGGTAGATACTGCCAGATAGTGGTAGATACTGCTAGATAGAGGTAGATAGAGGTAGATAGAGGTAGATACTGCTAGAGAGTGGTAGATACTACTAGATAGAGGTAGATAGAGGTAGATAGAGGTAGATACTGGTAGATACTGCTAGATAGAGGTAGATACTGCTAGATACTGCTAGATAGAGGTAGATACTGCTAGATAGAGGTAGATACTGCTAGATAGAGGTAGATACTGCTAGATAGTGGTAGATAGAGGTAGATACTGCTATATAGAGGTAGATAGAGGTAGATAGAGGTAGATACTGGTAGATACTGCTAGATAGAGGTAGATACTGCTAGATACTGCTAGATAGAGGTAGATACTGCTAGATAGAGGTAGATACTGCTAGATAGAGGTAGATACTGCTAGATAGTGGTAGATAGAGGTAGATACTGCTAGATAGAGGTAGATACTGCTAGATACTGCTAGATAGAGGTAGATACTGCTAGATAGAGGTAGATACTGCTAGATAGAGGTAGATACTGCTAGATAGAGATAGATAGAGGTAGATAGATGTAGATACTGCTAGATAGAGGTAGATAGAGGTAGATACTGCCAGATAGAGGTAGATACTGCTAGATAGAGGTAGATACTGCTAGATAGAGGTAGATACTGCTAGATAGATGTAGATAGAGGTAGATACTGCTAGATACTGCTAGATAGAGTTAGATAGAGGTAGATAGTGGTAGATAGTGGTAGATACAGGTAGATACTGCTAGATAGAGGTAGATAGAGGTAGATAGTGGTAGATAGAGGTAGATAGTTGTAGATAGAGGTAGATACTGGTAGATAGAGGTAGATACTGCTAGATACTGCTAGATAGAGGTAGATACTGCTAGATAGTGGTAGATACTGCTAGATGGTGGTAGATAGAGATAGACAGTGGTAGATTGAGGTAGATTGTGGTAGATAGAGGTAGATAGTGGTAGATAGAGGTAGGTACTGCTAGATAGTGGTAGATACTGCTAGAAAGAGGTAGATACTGCTAGATAGAGGTAGATAGAGGTAGATAGAGGTAGATAGAGGTCGATAGAGGTCGATAGAGGTAGATACTGGTAGATAGAGGTAGATACTGGTAGATAGAGGTAGATACTGGTAGATAGAGGTAGATACTGGTAGATACTGGTAGATAGAGTTAGATACTGCTAGATAGAGGTAGATACTGGTAGATAGAGGTAGATACTGGTAGATAGAGGTAGATACTGGTAGAAACTGCTCGATAGAGGTAGATACTGCTAGATAGAGGTAGATACTGCTAGATATAGGTAGATACTGCTAGATAGAGGTAGATACTGCTAGATAGAGGTAGATACTGCTAAATAGAGGTAGATACTGGTAGATACTGGTAGATACTGGTAGATAGAGGTAGATACTCGTAGATAGAGTAGATACTGGTAGATAGAGGTAGATAGAGGTAGATACTGGTAGATACTTGTAGATACTGGTTGATACTGCTAGATAGAGGTAGATACTGGTAGATAGTGGTAGATAGTGGTAGATAGAGGTAGATACTGGTAGATACTGCTAGATACTGCTAGATAGAGGTAGATACTGCTAGATAGAGGTAGATACTGCTAGATAGAGGTAGATACTTCTAGATAGAGGTAGATATTGGTAGATACTGCTAGATAGAGGTAGATACTGCTAGATAGAGGTAGATACTGCTAGATAGAGGTAGATACTGCTAGATAGAGGTAGATACTGCTAGATAGAGATAGATACTGCTAGATAGAGGTAGATACTGGTAGGTAGAGGTAGATACTGGTAGATAGAGGTAGATACTGGTAGATAGAGGTAGATACTGGTAGATACTGTTAGATAGAGGTAGATACTGGTAGATAGAGGTAGATACTTGTAGATACTGGTAGATACTGGTAGATAGAGGTAGATACTGGTAGATACTGTTAGATAGAGGTAGATACTGTTAGATAGAGGTAGATACTGGTAGATAGATGTAGATACTTGTAGATACTGGTAGATACTGGTAGATAGAGGTAGATACTGGTAGATAGAGGTAGAAACTGGTAGATACTGGTAGATACTGGTAGATACTGCTAGATACTGGTAGATACTGCTAGATAGATGTAGATAGTGGTAGATACTGCTAGATAGTTGTAGATACTGCTAGTTAGAGGTAGATACTGCTAGATAGAGGTAGATACTGCTAGATAGAGGTAGATACTGCTAGATAGAGGTAGATACTGCTAGATAGAGGTAGATACTGCTAGATAGAGGTAGATAGAGGTAGATAGCGGTAGATAGAGGTAGATACTGGTAGATACTGGTAGATAGAGGGAGATAGAGGTAGATACTGGTAGATACTGGTAGATACTGGTAGATACTGGTAGATAGAGGTAGATAGTGGTAGATAGAGGTAGATACTGGTAGATACTGGTAGATAGAGGCAGATACTGGTAGATACTGGTAGATACTGGTAGATACTGGTAGATAGAGGTAGATACTGGTAGATAGAGGTAGATACTGGTAGATAGAGATAGATACTGGTAGATAGAGGTAGATACTGGTAGATAGAGGTAGATAGAGGTAGATAGAGGTAGATAGTTGTAGATACTGCTAGATACTGCTAGATAGTGGTAGATACTGCTAGATATAGGTAGATAGAGGTAGATAGTGGTAGATAGTGGTAGATTTTACATTTACATTTAAGTCATTTAGCAGACGCTCTTATCCAGAGCGACTTACAAATTGGTGCATTCACCTTATAATAGATACTGGTAGATAGAGGTAGATACTGGTAGATAGAGGTAGATACTGGTAGATAGAGGTAGATACTGGTAGATACTGTTAGATAGAGGTAGATACTGGTAGATAGAGGTAGATACTTGTAGATACTGGTAGATACTGGTAGATAGAGGTAGATACTGGTAGATAGAGGTAGAAACTGGTAGATACTGGTAGATACTGGTAGATACTGGTAGATACTGCTAGATACTGGTAGATACTGCTAGATTGATGTAGATAGTGATAGATACTGCTAGATAGTTGTAGATACTGCTAGATAGAGGTAGATACTGCTAGATAGAGGTAGATACTGCTAGATAGAGGTAGATACTGCTAGATAGAGGTAGATACTGCTAGATAGAGGTAGATACTGCTAGATAGAGGTAGATATAGGTACATAGCGGTAGATAGAGGTAGATACTGGTAGATAGTGGTAGATAGTGGTAGATAGAGGTAGATACTGGTAGATACTGGTAGATAGAGGCAGATACTGGTAGATACTGGTAGATACTGGTAGATACTGGTAGATAGAGGTAGATACTGGTAGATAGAGGTAGATACTGGTAGATAGAGGTAGATACTGGTAGATAGATGTAGATAGAGGTAAATAGAGGTAGATAGAGGTAGATAGTTGTAGATACTGCTAGAAACTGCTAGATAGTGGTAGATACTGCTAGATATAGGTAGATAGAGGTATATAGTGGTAGATAGTGGTAGATTTTACATATACATTTAAGTCATTTAGCAGACGCTCTTATCCAGAGCGACTTACAAATTGTTGCATTCACCTTATAATATCCAGTGGAACAACCACTTTACAATAGTGCATCTAAATCTTTTAAGGGGGGGGGGGGTTAGAAGGATTACTTTATCCTATCCTAGGTATTCGTAGATAGTGGTAGATACTGCTAGATAGTGGTAGATACTGCTAGATAGAGGTAGATACTGCTAGATAGAGGTAGATACTGCTAGATAGAGGTAGATACGGGTAGATACTGCTAGATTGAGGTAGATACTGGTAGATAGAGGTAGATACTGGTAGATAGAGGTAGATACCTGTAGATAGAGGTAGGTACTGCTAGATATAGGTAGATACTACTAGATAGAGGTAGATGGTGGTGATACTGCTAGATAGAGGTAGATAGTGGTAGATACTGCTAGATAGTGGTAGATACTGCTAGATAGAGGTAGATACTGCTAGATAGAGGTAGATACTGCTAGATAGAGGTAGATACTGCTAGATGGTGGTAGATAGAGGTAGATACTGCTAGATGGTGGTAGATAGTGGTAGATAGAGGTAGATAATGGTAGATTGTGCTGCTTGCAACAGTGTGTACTATACAGAACAGTATGGGATCAGTCTCTCTCTGTGTCTACTGGACTGTTGGGGGCTGAATCCCTGGGGATGTGTGTGTGTGATCATATAAATATGAGTGTGTTGGTGCTGTAATGAACAAGTGTGATTGAATAATTGATGAGACTACTGCTTGGCTAATTCATTAATTAACCCTGGGCTCTACATCAGTCTAGACTATGCTTCCTTCTATTCCAGTTTTTTTCCCTCCTCTGTCGGGCTCTCTGTTGTTCTCTCTGCTTCTCCTCCCTCTGCCATCCCTCCCCCACCTTTCTGTCCTTCCCTCCCTATCTTTCCTCTATTCTCGCTCCTTTTTTCCCCACCATAACAGGCTCTAAGCACAGCACTGAGAGTATGGGCATCCCACTAACCTCCCAAGGTAATTCACTTGTAATTCCTCACTTGATGTGTGCAGTCAGTGCACCGTTGATATTCTAAGTTGAAGTGTGTGTTGGGCATTGAGGATTTAATTGATGAAATTTGAGAATATTGAGATTGAAAAGGCTGTTAGATTACTTAAGTGACCAAAAACGTCACTATGATTAACTTGACCTGTTGAATGAGGCTGCGTTAAAAATGAAGCTGGATGTAAAATGGGAAATGTGTGCGTGTGTGTGAGCTTGTGTACGTCAGTAGATGTATGTGTGTTTATATTCTGTTATGTACTAGCTTTAAGTTGCAATAGTACTTCATTTGTATCTATTTAATTCAATTCTAATTACCTGTTTGACATTTTGTGTAATACAATGCAGATGTACAATTGAAGTCAGAAGTTTACATACACCTTAGCCAAATACATTTAAACTCAGTTTTTCACAATTCCTGACATTTAATCCGAATAAAAATTCCCTGTTTTAGGTCAGTTAAGATCACCACTTTATTTTAAGAATGTGAAATGTCAGAATAATAGTAGAGAGATTTATTTCAGCTTTTATTTCTTTCATCACATTCCCAGTGGGTCAGAAGTGTACATATACACTCAATTAGTATTTGGTAGCATTGCCTTTAAATTGTTTAACTTGGGTGAAACGTTTCGGGTAGCCTTCCACAAGCTTCCCACAATAAGTTGGGTGAATTTTGCTCCATTCCTCCTGACAGAGCTGGCGTAACTGAGTCAGGTTTGTAGGCCTCCTTGCTTGCACACGTTTTTTCAGTTCTGCCCACAAATTTTCCATAGGATTGAGGTCAGGGCTTTGTGATGGCCACTCCAATACCTTGACTTTGTTGTCCTTAAGCCATTTTGCCACAACTTTGGAAGTATGTTTGGGGTCATTGTCCATTTGGAAGACCCATTTGCGACCAAGCTTTAACTTCCTGACTGATGTCTTGAGATGTTGCTTCAAAATATCCACAGAATTTTCCTACCTCATGATGCCATCTATTTTGTGAAGTGCACCAGTCCCTCTTGAAGCAAAGCACCCCCACAACATGATGCTGCCAACCGTGCTTTACGGTTGGGATGGTGTTCTTCGGCTTGCGAGCATCCCCCTTTTTCCTCCAAACATAACGATGGTCATTACGGCCAAATAGTTCTATTTTTGTTTCATCAGACCAGAGGACATTTATCCAAAAAGTACGATCTTTGTCCCCATGTGCAGTTGCAAACCGTAGTCTGGCTTTTTTATGGCGGTTTTGGAGCAGTGGCTTCTTCCTTGCTGAGCGCCCTTTCAGGTTATGTCGATATAGGACTCGTTTTACTGTGGATATAGATACTTTTGTACCTGTTTCCTCCAGCATCTTCACAAGGTCCTTTGCTGTTTTTCTGGGATTGATTTGCATTTTTTGCACCAAAGTACTTTAATCTCTAGGTGACATAACCCATCTCCTCCCTGAGCGGTATGACGACTGCGTGGTCCCATGGTGTTTATACTTGCATACTATTGTTTGTACAGATGAACGTGGTACCTTCAGGCGTTTGGAAATTGCTCCCAAGGACGAACCAGACTTGTGGAGGTCTACAATTTTTTTACTGAGGTCTTGGCTGATTTCTTTTGATTTTCCCATGATGTCAAGCAAAGAGGCACTGAGTTTGAAGGTAGGCCTTGAAATACATCCACAGGTAAACCTCCAATTGACTCAAATTATGTCAATTAGCATATCAGAAGCTTCTAAAGTCATGACATAATTGTCTGGAATTTTCCAAGCTGTTTAAAGGCACAGTGAACTTAGTGTATGTAAACTTCTGACCCACTGGAATTGTGATACAGTGAATTATAAGTGAAATAATCTGTCTGTAAACAATTGTTGGAAAAATTACTTGTGTCATGCACAAAGTAGATGTCCTACCTGACTTGCCCAAACTATAGTTTTTTAACAAGAAATTTGTGGAGTGGTTGAAAAAACGAGTTTTAATGACTCCAGTCTAAGTGTATGTAAACTTCTGACTTCAACTGTACGTTCCTCTTCAGGTGTATTTTCTGCTTTGTCCAACAGGGGGAGCTGGTCAACAACATTGAGCAGAACGTGTGTAATACCCAGGACTATGTGGAACAGGCCAGAGACAACTACAAGGCTGCAGTCAGCATGCAGAAGGGCGGCCACAGGGTGAGACCCAACAACACACAGTCTATGGACATACTCTCATACAGCCCTCCCTCTCTTCCTTTTCTCCTGTCTGTCTACTCTTCCCTCGCTTCCTCTGCCCTGTCTGTCTACTCTTCCCTCCCTTCCTCTGCCCTGTCTGTCTACTCTTCCCTCCCTTCCTCTGCCCTGTCTGTCTACTCTTCCCTCCCTTCCTCTGCCCTGTCTGTCTACTCTTCCCTCCCTTCCTCTGCCCTGTCTGTCTACTCTTCCCTCCCTTCCTCTGCCCTGTCTGTCTACTCTTCCCTCCCTTCCTCTGCCCTGTCTGTCTACTCTTCCCTCTCTTCCTCTGCCCTGTCTGTCTACTCTTCCCTCTCTTCCTCTATATCCTTCTTCCTGCCATGTTTCCGTCCTCCTCCTCCTCCTCCTCCTCTCTGTCCCCACCTGTTTCCCCATCTGTTGTCTCTCCCTCCCTCCCTCCCTCCCTCTGTTGTCTCTCCCTCCCTCTGTTGTCTCTCCCTCCCTCTGTTGTCCCTCCCTCCCTCCCTCCCTCCCTCCCTCCCTCCCTCCCTCCCTCCCTCCCTCCCTCCCTCCCTCCCTCCCTCTGTTGTCTCTCCCTCCCTATGTTGTCTCTCTCTCCCTCTGTTGTCCCTCCCTCCCTCCCTCCCTCCCTCCCTCCTCCCTCCCTCCCTCCCTCCCTCCCTCCCTCTGTTGTCTCTCCCTCCCTCCCTCCCTCCCTCCCTCCCTCCCTCCCTCCCTCCCTCTGTTGTCTCTCCCTCCCTATGTTGTCTCTCTCTCCCTCTGTTGTCCCTCCCTCCCTCCCTCCCTCCCTCCCTCCCTCCTCCCTCCTCCCTCCCTCCCTCCCTCCCTCCCTCCTCCCTCCTCTGTTGTCTCTCCCTCCCTCTGTTGTCTCTCACTCCCTCTGTTGTCCCTCCCTCCCTCCCTCCCTCCCTCCCTCCCTCCCTCCCTCCCTCCCTCCCTCCCTCCCTCCCTCCCTCCCTCCCTCCCTCCCTCCCTCCCCTGTTGTCTCTCCCTCCCTCTGTTGTCTCTCTCTCCCTCTGTTGTCCCTCCCTCCCTCCCTCCCTCCCTCCCTCCCTCCCTCTGTTGTCTCTCCCTCCCTCTGTTGTCTCTCCCTCCCTCTGTTGTCTCTCTCTCCCTCTGTTGTCCCTCCCTCCCTCCCTCCCTCCCTCCCTCCCTCCCTCCCTCCCTCCCTCCCTCCCTCCCTCCCTCCCTCCCTCCTCCCTCCCTCCCTCCCTCCCTCCCTCCCTCCCTCCCTCTGTTGTCTCTCCCTCCCTATGTTGTCTCTCTCTCCCTCTGTTGTCCCTCCCTCCCCCTCCCTCCCTCCCTCCCTCCCTCCCTCTGTTGTCTCTCTCTCCCTCTGTTGTCCCTCCCTCCCTCCCTCCCTCCCTCCCTCCCTCCCTCCCTCTGTTGTCCCTCCCTCCCTCTGTTGTCTCTCTCTCTCCCTTTGTTATCTCTCCCTCCCTCCCTCCCTCCCTCCCTCCCTCCCTCCCTCCCTCCCTCCCTCCCTCCCTCCCTCCCTCCCTCCCTCCCTCCCTCCCTCTGTTGTC
>NC_138310.1:88439983-88524983 GCF_965601325.2 Salmo salar
CTCTCTCTCTCTCTCTCTCTCTCCACTGCTCCATCCCCTCCATGTCTCTCTCTCTCTCTCTCTCTCTCTCTCTCTCCACTGCTCCATCCCCTCCATGTATCTCTCTCTCCACTGCTCCATCCCATCCATGTCTCTCTCTCTCTCTCTCTCTCTCTCTCTCTCTCTCTCTACTACTCCATCCCATCCATCCATCTCTCTCTCTCTCTCTCTCCTACTCCATCCCATCCATCCATCCATCCATCCATCTCTCTCTCTCTCTCTCTCTCTCTCTCTCTCTACTACTCCATCCCATCCATCCATCCATTCTCTCTCTCTCTCTCTCTCTCTCTCTCTCTCTCTCTCTCCACTGCTCCATCCCATCCATCTCTCTCTCTCTCTCTCTCTCTCTCTCCACTGCTCCATCCCATCCATTCCTCTCTCTCTCTCCACTGCTCCATCCCATCCATGTCTCTCTCTCTCTACTACTCCATCCCATCCATGTCTCTCTCTCCACTGCTCCATCCCATCCATGCCTCTCTCTCTCTCAACTGCTCCATCCCATCCATGTCTCTCTCTCTCTCTCCACTGCTCCATCCCCTCCATGTCTCTCTCTCTCTCTCCACTGCTCCATCCCATCCATGTCTCTCTCTCTCTCTCCACTGCTCCATCCCATCCATGTCTCTCTCTCTCTCTCTCTCTTCACTGCTCCATCCATCCATCTCTCTCTCTCTCTCTCTCTCTCTCTCTACTACTCCATCCCATCCATCCATCCATCCATCCATCTCTCTCTCTCTCTCTCTCTACTACTCCATCCCATCCATCCATCCATTCTCTCTCTCTCTTTCTCTCTCTCTCTCTCCACTGCTCCATCCCATCCATGTCTCTCTCTCTCTCTCCACTGCTCCATCCCATCCATGTCTCTCTCTCTCCACTGCTCCATCCCATCCATGCCTCTCTCTCTCTCTCCACTGCTCCATCCCCTCCATGTCTCTCTCTCTCTCTTCACTGCTCCATCCCATTCATGTCTCTCTCTCTCTCCACTGCTCCATCCCCTCCATGTCTCTCTCTCTCTTCACTGCTCCATCCCCTCCATGTCTCTCTCTCTCCACTACTCCATCCCATCCATCCATCCATCCATCCATCCATCCATCTCTCTCTCTCTCTCTCTCTCTCTCTCTCTCTATCTCTCTCCACTGCTCCATCCCATCCATGTCTCTCTCTCTCTCTCCACTGCTCCATCCCATCCATGCCTCTCTCTCTCTCTCCACTGCTCCATCCCCTCCATGTCTCTCTCTCTCTCTCCACTGCTCCATCCCCTCCATGTCTCTCTCTCTCTCTTCACTGCTCCATCCCATTCATGTCTCTCTCTCTCTTCACTGCTCCATCCCCTCCATGTCTCTCTCTCTCCACTACTCCATCCCATCCATCCATCCATCCATCCATCCATCCATCTCTCTCTCTCTCTCTCTCTCTCTCTCTCTCTCTTCACTGCTCCATCCCATCCAAGTCTCTCTCTCTCTCTCTCTCTCTCTCTCTCTCTCTCTCTCTCTCTCTCTCTCTCTCCACTGCTCCATCCCATCCATGTCTCTCTCTCTCTCTCTCTTCACTGCTCCATCCCATCCATGTCTCTCTCTCTCTCTCCACTACTCCATCCCATCCATGTCTCTCTCTCTCTCTCCACTGCTCCATCCCCTCCATGTCTCTCTCTCTCTCCACTGCTCCATCCCCTCCATGTCTCTCTCTCTCTCTCCACTGCTCCATCCCATCCATGTCTCTCTCTCTCTCTCCACTGCTCCATCCCATCCATGTCTCTCTCTCTCTCTCTCTCTCTCTCTCTCTCTCTCTCTCTCTCTCTCTCCACTGCTCCATCCCATCCATGTCTCTCTCTCTCTCTCTCTCTCCTCCCTCTCCGTCTTCCCGTGCAGAAGAGGATCCTGATAGGGGTTTGCCTCGCTGTCTCTCTGACCATCCTCATCATCTCTCTGGCTGTGGGGCTCAGTTAGGGGAGCCACCGACATCCAGACCTGAGGCTGGGTAACCCCTCTGGGCTGAGAGAGGCCTGGTGGATGGCTCCATGTCGTCCACACTCTGGTCAAGCTTCAACCACCATGGTTAAAAGAAGTTAAATAGTGAAGAGCTGGAACACATAGTTACTGGGCAGACAGGTTCTGTACCCCCGGCACATTGGCTCGGGTACCGGTACCCCCTGTATATAACCTCGTTATTGTGTTACTTTTTTTTTTTAATCATTTTTTACTTTTGTTTATTTGGTAAATAGCGAAGAACACAGGTTCTGCTACTACTTCATGTTGAGGATGGCCACATCCATAGAAACCCCATGGACACTATTGATAGATCTCAATGAAACTACCAACGTCAGGATAGTGGGTTTGATTCCTGGGACCACTCGTACATGAAATGGCCTGGTAGTTGCTTTGTTTTATAAGTGTTAATAACGGCTAAATGCCAGACATTATTGACCTGTCTGTGTCTACATGTCATCACCCTACACGTGTGTCTACATGTCATCACCCTACACGTGTGTCTATATGTCATCACCCTACACGTGTGTCTACATGTCATCACCCTACATGTGTCTACATGTCATCACCCTACACATGTGTCTGCATGTCATCACCCTACACGTGTGTCTACACGTCATCACCCTACACGTGTGTCTACATGTCATCACCCTACACATGTGTCTACACGTCATCACCCTACACGTGTGTCTACATATCATCACCCTACACATGTGTCTACATGTCATCACCCTACACGTGTGTCTACATGTCATCACCCTACACGTGTCTACATGTCATCACCCTACACGTGTGTCTACATGTCATCACCCTACACGTGTGTCTACATGTCATCACCCTACACGTGTGTCTACATGTCATCACCCTACACGTGTGTCTACACGTCATCACCCTACACGTGTGTCTACATGTCATCACCCTACACGTGTCTACATGTCATCACCCTACACGTGTGTCTACATGTCATCACCCTACACGTGTGTCTACATGTCATCACCCTACACGCGCGCGTGTCTACATGTCATCACCCTACACGTGTGTCTACATGTCATCACCCTACACGTGTGTCTACACGTCATCACCCTACACGTGTGTCTACATGTCATCACCCTACACGTGTGTCTACATGTCATCACCCTACACGTGTGTCTGCATGTCATCACCCTACACATGTGTCTACATGTCATCATCCTACACGTGTCTACATGTCATCACCCTACACGTGTGTCTACATGTCATCACCCTACACGTGTGTCTACATGTCATCACCCTACACGTGTGTCTGCATGTCATCACCCTACACGTGTGTCTACATGTCATCACCCTACACGTGTCTACATGTCATCACCCTACACGTGTGTCTACATGTCATCACCCTACACGTGTGTCTACATGTCATCACCCTACACGTGTGTCTACATGTCATCACCCTACACGTGTGTCTACATGTCATCACCCTACACGTGTGTCTACATGTCATCACCCTACACGTGTGTCTGCATGTCATCACCCTACATGTGACCCAGTCATGTTGTATGAGGGCTGCTGTGTTGTTGAAGGAGATGTTTTGAAGGAGATGTTTTGCATGCAGAAGAACTGTGCAGTGTATGAATCATTATCTATGACCACAATGATATAATCAACTACTGGCTGTACTATGTACGATGCATGGCTTCTGTTTTCAGAGAAACCCTGTATTTAAACAGATAATATAGACAAAAGGGGAATGGGACAGAATACAGAATGCAGAATAAAAGAATACAGAATAAAAGAATGCCGAATAAAATAATGCAGAATACAGAATGCAGAATACAGAATAAAATAATACAGAATGCAGAATACAGAATAAAAGAATACAGAATAAAATAATGCAGAATAAAAGAATGCAGAATGCAGAATACAGAATAAAAGAATGCAGAATATAGAATGCAGAATACAGAATAAAAGAATACAGAATACAGAATGCAGAATGTGGAAATTGTTCTACCTGACCTGTAGCACTCCAATACTGTCTGTGAGAATAATCTTAAGTACTGTGTTGTGTTATTAATGACCTGTTGTTTAAGTGTTTTTATCTACAACACATTTTCCTCCTCTCTTCACATGCTGCCTGGGATGTTTATTCCTCTTTTTAAAACGTGCAGAAGAAAATTATGATCATTATTTGCTGTGTGATTCTGGGAATCGTCATTGCTTCTACTATTGGAGGATACCTAGGTATAGCCTGAGACACACACCAAAGGTCATGTCAGGAGCCACACACACACACACACACACACACACAAACACATACAGGTCCACCAGTGGGCCCGTTACCCTGAATACAACACACCCACACGCAAACACATACAGGTCCACCAGTGGGCCCGTTACCCTGAATAGAAAACACACCCACACACAAACACATACAGGTCCACCAGTGGGCCCGTTACCCTGAATAGAAAACACACCCACACACAAACACATACAGGTCCACCAGTGGGCCCGTTACCCTGAATAGAAAACACACCCACACACAAACACATACAGGTCCACCAGTGGGCCCGTTACCCTGAATAGAAAACACACCCACACACAAACACATACAGGTCCACCAGTGGGCCCGTTACCCTGAATAGAAAACACACCCACACACAAACACATACAGGTCCACCAGTGGGCCCGTTACCCTGAATAGAAAACACACCCACACACAAACACATACAGGTCCACCAGTGGGCCCGTTACCCTGAATGCAACATCCTGTGTTCCTCAGCACAAAGCTCATTGTGATCAATTATACACACACCGTGTACAGGACAAAGATGGTCATTTCTGCATGACTTCCTTCTTTTGTAAATGTGTGCGTTTCTGTAAAGTGTTTATCTGAGTGTTGTGAAAGATTTTGAAATGTTTCCAAAATGTATTTTTTTAAACGGGGGAGGAATGTAAGAAACTAATGCTATACATACTAACACATTCCAAACGTCCAAATGTTGTGTTGACACAGTTTTGAAACGTTAATCTATCCTAACAACCCACCACATTTCAGACTTTTCCTGACACGGTTATTTTGATCATCAGTGAATGGTAATAACCCAGGATCTTATTTACTGAAATTCCTTCATTATCTTTATTACCGTAATCTTGTTGTCAGTAGTGTTTCATTTCTACGGTAATTTCTTCATTAGTTATTACTGTATTCTTGTTCTGTGACATAGACATAGACGCAGAAAGAAGACAAATCCCTGCGCTACAGAGACTAATACAGGACATACTTACTAAAATATTTTTTTCCAAAAGTTTTTGGTTTGTTATTATTATTATTATTTACATTTTAGTAATTTAGCAGACGCTCTTATCCAGAGTGACTTACAGTAGTGAATACATTTCATAAAAATTTTTTTTCCCGTACTGGTCCCCCGTGGGAATCAAACCCACAACCCTGGCTTTGCAAACACCATTCTCTACCAACTGAGCCACATGGGACCATTATTATGATTTTTCAGAGGGTGCTGCAGCAGCCTCAGCGCCCATACTTCCCGCTGCTGGACACAGACTTGACTATTACATTACATATATTACACATGTTATGTCATATATAATATAATAATATATAATATTAATATAATATTATGTCATATGTAATATAATCATATCATATATGAATATAATAGTATGTCATATAATCTTATAACTTAATCATATTTAATATTAATTTAATATTATGTAATATGTAAATATTATATTATGTGTAATAATGATGAGGTCAGTAAACCTGGACATTCTGCCCCTCTCACTGGGTTCCATAGACCCTAACTCACAACACTGGGTTCCATTGACTCTAACTCACAACACTGGGTTCCATAGACCCTAACTCACAACACTGGGTTCCATAGACCCTAACTCACAACACTGGGTTCCATAGACTCTAACACATAACACTGGGTTCCATAGACTCTAACTCACAACACTGGGTTCCATAGACCCTAACTCACAACACTGGGTTCCATAGACCCTAACTCACAACACTGGGTTCCATAGACTCTAACACATAACACTGGGTTCCATAGACTCTAACTCACAACACTGGGTTCCATAGACCCTAACTCACAACACTGGGTTCCATAGACCCTAACTCACAACACTGGGTTCCATTGACCCTAACTCATAACACTGGGTTCCATAGACCCTAACTCACAACACTGGGTTCCATAGACCCTAACTCATAACACTGGGTTCCATTGACCCTAACTCATAACACTGGGTTCCATTGACCCTAACTCATAACACTGGGTTCCATAGACCCTAACTCACAACACTGGGTTCCATAGACCCTAACTCACAACACTGGGTTCCATAGACCCTAACTCACAACACTGGGTTCCATAGACCCTAACTCACAACACTGGGTTCCATAGACTCTAACTCACAACACTGGGTTCCATAGACTCTAACTCATAACACTGGGTTCCATAGACCCTAACTCACAACACTGGGTTCCATAGACCCTAACTCACAACACTGGGTTCCATAGACCCTAACTCACAACACTGGGTTCCATAGACCCTAACTCACAACACTGGGTTCCATAGACTCTAACACATAACACTGGGTTCCATAGACTCTAACTCACAACACTGGGTTCCATAGACCCTAACTCACAACACTGGGTTCCATAGACCCTAACTCATAACACTGGGTTCCATAGACCCTAACTCATAACACTGGCATGGTTTATTTCAAGATACAGTGACGTGTGTGTTCTATGGAAAACTAAAGAGGAAAAGGATGTGGGTTTGGTCGTTGCTCATGAGCAGTGGTGGAAAAAGAACCCAATTGTCATACTTGAGTAAAAGAAAAGATATACCTGAATAGAAAATGACTCAACTAAAAGTGAAAGTCACCCAGTAAAATACTACTTGAGGAAAAGTCTAAAAGTATTTGGTTTTAAATGTACTTAAGTATCAAAAGTATAAATCATTTAAAATGTCTTATATTAAACAAACCAGACGACACGATATTCTTGTTGTTTATTTATGGATAGCCATGGGCACACTCCAACACTTAGACATCATTTACTAACAAAGTATTTGTGTTTAGTGAGTCTGCCAGATCAGAGGCAGTAGGGATGACCAGGGATGTTCTCTGTTTAGTGAGTCCTCCAGATCAGAGGCAGTAGGGATGACCAGGGATGTTCTCTGTTTAGTGAGTCCGCCAGATCAGAGGCAGTAGGGATGACCAGGGATGTTCTCTTGATAAGTTTGTGAATTAGACAATATTCCTGTCCTGCTAAGCATTAAACATGTAACGAGAATTTTTGGGTTTCAGGGAAAATGCAAGGAGTAAAAAGTACATTTTCTTTAGGAATGTAGTGGAGTAAAAGTTGTCAAAAATATAAATAGTAAAGTACAGATACCCCCCAAAAAACTTACTTAAGTAGCACTTAAAGTATTTTTACTTAAGTACTTTACACCACTGCTCGTGATATTGCCCCATGCAGCGCCTGGTAAGGAGTCAGTATTTTTTCATTTGTTATTTTTATTATGTCACATCCTATTCTAGAAGGTCAAGACCCTCATTTTAACTATCAACATCACAGTATCCCATAATGCCTTACCTACTGTACAATACTGCCTGCTGAATTCCAGTGTTGTGTTTGTGTTTGTGTGTGTGTGTGTGAGAGAGAGAGCATTTTGATGTCTGAACCAATGTTTTTTGTGTACAAAGTGTATATGTTTTGTCTGAGAAATAGCATCTACCACTGCCAATGATTGTAAATATGCTGTTAAGATGGAGTCTAGATGGTTGGTCTCTATTTGTTCTGCTCTGTGAACCCTGTTATTTTATCTTCCTGTTCAACTGCATTTTAGCTTTAACAAAAAGGCTGGGATTCATTCAAACCCACCATAGCAATGTTTAGGCAATGTCTTTATTTACAACGTTAATCTGGTGTACACACTTCTAATTGTGAAAAGTGAAAGCATACCTGTGAAGGAGAGGGGAGGGGTCGACCTGCTAGTAGCTGTATGTTTTTATACAGTACCCAAGACCAATCAGAGTTTATTTGACCATTTAGAGAGAAAAAAAAGCTACTGGGTAAATATTGCAATATGGGTTTGATTGAATTGAGCCCCTAGGTATTTTGTCCTACCGTGCTACTCAGTTCTGTTTTGGTTGGTCTGTGAGGGAGAAAATAGATCACAAACAAACCACAACCGTGATGCCTACTCAACGTGTTGCCTTTGTGTTGTGATGCGGTGTTTTGCTTTTGTTACTTCCATTATTAAGTAAAGTTTGTCTGTACGTAATCTTTGTGATGCCTCTCTTTTTTTCCTTAGTCTTAGACCCATTGCACATGCCCACTCACCACATATCCACCAGACAGATGTCCGATCAGCATTTTATTGATATTTGATACAGTTGTCAGTGGTCGTAACTAGCAAAGGATCATGGCCGATGTAGTCTTTTTTTTCATCCTGCCTGAAAGTCAACTGGGAGAGTCCTCATAGCCTGCCGGACGTGATTGGTCTGTGTCAGTACAACTGGGAGAGTCTTCATAGCCTGCCGGCCCGTGATTGGTCTGTGTCAGTACAACTGGGAGAGTCCTCATAGCCTGCCGGCCCGTGATTGGTCTGTGTCAGTACAACTGGGAGAGTCCTCATAGCCTGCCGGCCCATGATTGGTCTGTGTCAGTACAACTGGGAGAGTCCTCATAGCCTGCCGGCCCGTGATTGGTCTGTGTCAGTACAACTGGGAGAGTCCTCATAGCCTGCCGGCCCGTGATTGGTCTGTGTCAGTACAACTGGGAGAGTCCTCATAGCCTGCCGGCCCGTGATTGGTCTGTGTCAGTACAACTAGGAGAGTCTTCATAGCCTGCCGGCACGTGATTGGTCTGTGTCAGTACAACTGGGAGAGTCCTCATAGCCTGCCGGCCCGTGATTGGTCTGTGTCAGTACAACTGGGAGAGTCCTCATAGCCTGCCGGCCCGTGATTGGTCTGTGTCAGTACAACTAGGAGAGTCTTCATAGCCTGCCGGCCCGTGATTGGTCTGTGTCAGTACAACTGGGAGAGTCCTCATAGCCTGCCGGCCCGTGATTGGTCTGTGTCAGTACAACTGGGAGAGTCCTCATAGCCTGCCGGCCCGTGATTGGTCTGTGTCAGTACAACTGGGAGAGTCTTCATAGCCTGCCGGCCCGTGATTGGTGTCAGCGTGTAGTCCTGTGTGACGACACATGTAGTAGTCAGAATGGATCACAATTTAATGAAATATCTCGATTTGTAGCAAACTTTAAAATAAATCACTGTGGGGATCGAACACCATCATAATAAACACATTTAGAGCCCAAAACGTTTGTCTAAAAAATAATTGTTTGGCCATTCTGGCGATCATTATTTTTCACAGGCTTTCTAGGGCAGACCACAGCTTTAGGCACTGCTAGCTTGCTATGCAGTAGCCGACTAGCAGAGCTCTTGACTTCACGCTCCAGACCGGACACTGGAGGCCTGTACCTAACTAGCTAGCTATTCGTGGATGCCAAAAGACGCAGCTAGCTAGACTCGGGAGCTCATGGGCACACAGGCTACAGTAGCCAACTGGTCAGACATGATTACACTATGGGCAACAATGACTCACGACTAGTTAATTTTCAGACAAATATGTTCAACCCATAGTTATTTTACCACTGCATTTAGGAGGATAGATAAATTACTGAATTGTAGCTAGCTAGCTCACTGGGCAGAAAGTAGCCACTACTAGCCAACAAATCATGGCTAGTAGTGGCTATCCTTTGATACATTTGGGTTAACAAGTAGTGGACTACCATAATGTATTTGGTGATTGTGAAGAGACCTTTGGTGGCATGTCTGTGGGGTCTGTATGCGTGTCAGAGCTGTGTGTTAGTAGTTTATACAGACACCTCGGTCCATTCAGCATGACAACACTTACCATAACAAGTAGTGATGAAGTCAATCTCTCCTCCACTTTGAGCCAGGAGAGATTGACATGCATATTATTAATGCTAGCTCTCCGTGTACATTTAAGGGCCAGTCGTGACCACACGACTGAACAGTAGTCCAGGTGTGACAAAACTAGGGCCTGTTCGACCTGCCTTGTTGATAGTGTTGTTAAGAAGGCAGAGTAAGACTTTATTATGGACAGAATTCTCCCCATCTTAGCTAATGTTGCATCAACATGTTTTGAACATGACAGTTTACAATCCAGGGTTACTCCAAGCAGTTTAGTTACCTCAACTTGCTCAATTTCCACATTATTTATTGCAAGATTTAGTTGAGGTTTAGGGTTTAAGTGAATGATTTGTCCCAAATACAATGCTTTTAGTTTTTGAAATGTTTAGGACTAATTTCTTCCTTGCCACCCAGTCTGAAATTAACTGCAGCTCTTCGTTAAGTGTTACAGTGATTTCACTCGCTGTAGTAGCTGACGTGTAAAGTGTTGAGTCATCCGCATACATAGACTCAAAGCCAGTGGCATGTCATTAGTAAAGATTGAAAAACGTAAGGGGCCTAGACAGCTGCCCTGGGGAATTCCTGATTATACCTGGATTATGTTGGCGAGGCTTCCATTAAAAGAACACCTGTGTTGTGTTAGACAGGTAACTCTTTATCCACAATATAGCAGGGTGCGTAAAGCCTTAACACATACACTACCGTTCAAAAGTTTGGGGTCCCTTAGAAATGCCCTTGTTTTTGAAAGAAAAGCACATTTTTGTCCATTAAAATGACATCAAATTGATCAGAAATACAGTGTAGACATTGTTAATGTTGGGGCGGCAGGTAGCCTAGTGGTTAGAGCATTGCAACCAGAAGGTTGCAAGATTGAATCCCCGAGCTGACACGGTAAAGATCTGTTGTTCTGCCCCTGAACAAGGCAGTTAACCCACTGTTCCTAGGCTGTCATTGAAAATAAGAATTTGTTCTTAACTGACTTGCCTAGTTAAATAAAGGTAAAACTAAACAAAAATTGTTGTAAATGACTATTGTAGCTGGATTTTTAATAGAATATCTACATAGGCGTACAGGGACCCATTATCAGCAACCATCACTCCTGTGTTCCAATGGCACATTGTGTTAGCTAATCGAAGTTTATCATTTTAAAAGGCAATTTGATCATTTTAAAATTATGTTAACACAACTGAAAACTGTTGTTCTGATTAAAGAAGCAATAAAACTGTCCCTTCACAGAACAGCGCAAACTGGCTGAATATAAAGAGGAATGGGAGGCCCCGGTGCACAACTGAGCTAGAGGACAAGTACATTGGAGTGTCTAGTTTGAGAAACAGATGCCTTACAAGTCCTCAACTGGCAGATTCATTCATTAAATAGTACCCGCAAAACACCAGTCTCAACGTTAACAGTGAAGAGGTGACTCCGGGATGCTGGCCTTCTAGGCAGAGTTGCAAAGAAAAAGCCATATCTCAGACTGGCCAATAAAAATAAACGATTAAGATGGGCAAAAGAACACAGACACTGAACAGAGGAACTCTGCTTGGCTCCAAGAAGCTAGGGACTTTAATGCAGGGAAACTTAAATTAGTTTTACCAGATTTGTATCAGCATGTTAAATGTGCAACCAGAGGGAAAACAACTCTGAACCACCTTTAGTCCACACACAGAGACGCATACAAAGCTCTCCCTTGCCCTGCATTTGGCAAATCTGACCATAATTCTATCCTCCTGATTCCTGCTTACAAGCTAAAATGAAAGCAGCAAGCACCAGTGACTAGATCAATAAAAAAAGTGGTCAGATGAAGCAGATGCTAAGCTACAGGACTGTTTTGCTAGCACAGACTGGAATATGTTCCGGGATTCCTCCGATGGCATTGAGGAGTACACCACATCAGTCATTGGCTTCATCAATAAGTACATCAATGACGTCATCCCCACAGTGACCGTACGTACATACCCCAACCAGAAGCCTTGTATTATAGGCAACATCGGCACTAAGCTAAAGGCTAGAGCTGCCACTTTCAAGGAGCGGGACTCTAATTTTTTATAAGAAATCCCGCTATGCCCTCCGACGAACCATCAAACCGGCAAAGCGTCAATACAGGACTAAGATCGAATCGTACTACGCCGGCTCTGACGCTCGTTGGATGTGGCAGGGCTTGCAAACCATTACAGACTACAAAGGGAAGCACAGCCGAGAGCTGCCCAGTGACACGAGCCTACCAGACGAGCTAAACTACTTCTATGCTCGCTTCGAGGTAAATAACACTGAAACATGCATGAGAGCAAAAGCTGTTCCGGAAGGCTGTGTGATCACGCTCTCCGAAGCCGATGTGAGATAAAGACATTTATACAGGTCAACAAGGCCTCAGGGCAGATTACCAGGACATGTACTGCGAGCATGCGCTGACCAACTGGCAAGTGTTTTCACTGACATTTTCAACCTCTCCCTGTCCGAGTCTGTAATACCAACATGTTTTAAGCAGACCACCATAGTGCCTGTGCCCAAGAACACTAAGGTAGTGTTAATGTGGTAGTGCTAAGGTAATCCGGAGACAGGTGTTTTCTCCATCTCCTTAAGCGATCATCCTCTAATTCCACTGATTTCAAAACTCGGTCCTCCAGAAAGTAGAGAGCAACACTTATGCAGTTCTATTAAGCAATATATATTTTTTAATAAGCTGCGTTAGACAGGATTACCTACACATCCTGAGCAGCTCAAATAGACAGAAGCGTGCTATATGGCAGACCAATCTGAACCAATCAAATGTTATTTGTCACATGCGCCAAATACAACAGGTGTAGACATTACAGTGAAATGCTTACTTACAAGCCCTTAACCAACAATGCAGTTTTAAGAAAATACCCCAAAAAAAGTAAGAGATAAGAATTACAAATAGTTAAAGAGCAGCAGTAAATAACAATACTGATGCTATATACAGGGGGTACCAGTACAGAGTCAATGTGCGGGGGCACCGGTTATTATTGTATTGAGGTAATATGTACATGTAGGTACTGTTATTAAACTGACTATGCATACATAATAGCAGAGAGTAGCAGCAGTGGGGGAGAGGGGGGGCAATGCAAATAGTCTGGGTAGCCATTTGTTTAGATGTTCAGGAGTCTTATGGCTTGGGGGTAGAAGCTGTTTAGAAGTCTCTTGGACCTTGACTTGGCGCTCCGGTACCACTTGCCGCGCGGTAGCAGAGAGAACAGTCTATGACTAGGGTGGCTGGACTCCTGGATGGCAGGTAGCTTGGCCCCGGTGATGTACTGGGCCGTACGCAATACCCTCTGTAGTGCCTTGCGGTCGGAGGCTGAGCAGTTTCCATACCAGGCAGTGATGCAACCAGTCAGGATGCTCTCAATGGTACAGCTGTAAAACCTTTTGAGGATCTGAGGACCCATGCCAAATCTTTTCAGGCTGCTGAGGGGGAATTTGTTCTTAACTGACTTGGTTGAATAAAACAAATACGCTATATATACAGAAGTATGTGGACACCCCTTCAAATTAGTGAATTTGGCTATTTCAGCCACACCCGTTGCTGACTAGTGTATAGAACCGAGCACACAGCCATGCAATCTCCATAGACAAACATTGTCTAACTCTACAGATAGCACAACACCCACAATAACAACTGCTAAAAAAATATATATGTGACCAATACAATTTGATTCGAAAAGTCATAGTCAATCGATCAATAATATCATAATACTTTTAGCAAACATTTTTATCATTAATTTAAAATCTGTAGAAACTATGAGAATAGAAAGGTTCAGAACTTTTGTGAAAAATCACAGCACAGGTGAAAAATATGAGGCAAAAATGGATGCTGTTAAGAGATAGATGGGGGGGGGTTGAGAGGAGCTGAAGGGTGGGATTAAAAACTACACGATAACTAATGTACACAGCTGTCCCTGTGAAGTGGAAACGTCTACTGTAGAAGCAACAACGGCTCAGCCCCGAAGTGGTAGGCCACAAACGCTCACAGAACGAGACCGCCGAGTGCTGAAGCATGTAGCAAATAAATACTGTCTGTCCTAGGTTGCAACACTCACTACTGAGTTTCAAACTGCCTCTGGAAGCAACGTCAGCACAATAACTGTTCGTTGGGACCTTCATGAAATGGGTTTTCATGGCCGAGCAGCCGCACACAAGCCTAATATCACCATGCAAAATCCCAAGCGTCGACCGGAGTGGTGTGAAGCTCACCGCCATTGGACTTTGGAGCAGTGGAAACGCATTCTCTGGAGTGATGAATCACGCTTCACCGTCTGGCAGTCCTACGGACTAATCTGGGTTTGGCGGATGCCAAGAGAAAGCTAACTCTAAAGTTTGGTGGAGCAGGAATAATGGTCTGGGAAAGTTTATCATGGTTCGGGCCCCTTAGTTCCACTGAAGGGAAATCTTAATGCTACAGCATACACTTACATTCTAGACGATTCTGTGCTTCCAACTTTGTGACAACAGTTTTGGGAAGGCCCTTTACTGTTTCAGCATGACAATGCCCCTGTGCACAAAGAAAAGTATATACAGAAATGGTTTGTAGAAATCGGTGTGGAAGAACTTGACTGGCCTCTGCAGAGACCTGACCTCAACCCCATCAAACACCTTTGGGATGAATTGGAAGATGATTTTTACTCGGCGGTCCCATTCTGTGAGCTTGTGTGATCTACCACTTCGCGGCTGAGTTGTTGTTGCTCCTAAATGTTTCTACTTCACAGTAACAGCACTTATAGTTGACCGGGCAGCTCTAGCAGGGCCGAAATCTGACAAACTGACTTGTTGGAAAGGTGGCATGCTATCAAGAGGCCACGTTTGACCGAGATATTTGTGTGTACGCGTTGATATGTAGGCTACGTGTGCCTTTTTAAAAATGTAGTTCTGTCCTTGAGCTGTTCTTGTCTATTGATGTTCTGTATTATGTAATTCTGTATTATGTTTTGTGTGGACCCCAGGAAGAGTAGCTGTTGCTTTTGCAACAGCTAATGGGGATCCTAATTTGGAGATCGCATGGATGTGTGCTCGATTTTATACACCTGTTTATACACCTGGCTGAAATAGCCAAATCCACTCATTTGAATGGGTGTCCACGTACCTTTGGTCATGTAGTGTATTTTAGCAAATTGTGTAACATATTTTTATTCATTTAGCTTTTATTTTGTTGTACTATTTTATTCACTTAATTACTTTTTGATTGGTGAACCTGCAAGTCAGAATTTCATGGCTGTCACATCCTGACCATAGAAAGCTTTTGTTTTCTATGGTAGAGTAGGTCAGGGCGTGACGGGCTTTTGTCTAGTTTATATTTTCTATATTGTGTGGGTCTAGTTTCTGTATTTCTATGTTGTTTTTTTGGGGGGGATGATCTCCAATTAGAGGCAGCTGGTCATCGTCGTCTCTAATTGGGGATCATATTTAAGTTGTTGTTTTTCCCACTAGGGTTTGTGGGAGATTATTTTGAGTTAGTGTATGTTGCACCTCTTCGTCACGGTTTGTTGTTTTGTTTATTAGTTTATTTTGTATGTCCTGCATAGTTTCACAGTTAATATAAAATGTGGAACGATACACACGCTGCGCCTTGGTCTCCTTCGTACGACAATCGTGACAATGGCACTGTTCTCCACCTATATCATGTGTATGTGATTTATAAACAGACTAGAACTTCAACTTCTGGGCCATTGTGTGCTCTCTTATGAACACATTGGGTCATGAGAAAGGTCAACAGGGTATTGTTGGGAGTCAAAATGAGGCCAACAACGGTTTTGTTTACTTTCAACACTCCATGAAACATCATATCAGCCCAAGGGAACCTGTATTTTAAAGAACATTGACAAAAGAAATAGGCAATTTTTCTCTGCGTGACACCCTCAACACAATGTAATCGTTTGAATACACAGAGCAACATTGACCTTGTTTCTGTCCTATCCCAAGAAGGAGCCCTGGCTATAAGAGCACCTGTAACGAAGCAGGACAGTCAAGATATGAACACAGCAAGGAACGCAAAAATGAAACTTCTCAGCTTTTTCCTTTTTGCCATGATGGTCGCAAAGAATAGCCAACTACAATTAAATGACTGTGGAACAAACTTAAGACGGCCACAATACACTGACATCTCGGTAACTTGTGGAACCAAATCTATTGGCCTGGCTATCCTCATCTGCCCCGCAATTTACACTGGCTACAACGAGTCCCTGCTTATCCTCAACCGCGTCATGAATGGCCCAGCCTGCAAGGGAACCTTAGATCAAAGTGTGATTCCACCGGTCGTGAGGTTTGAATTCCCCCTCAACACAACCAATTCCTGTGGCAGCCTCTTCAGGACAACCAGCGCTGCAGGCACAGGAATATTCTCTGACTTCTCCAACCTCCAGACAGTCAACATCAGCGGGGTGGTGCGATCATATGATCCCACCACAGGGCCAGTCACTTACAACGCAGAGCTGAAGTATTACTACTCCTGCGCCTATCCCCTAGAGTACCTGACCAACAACACCCAGATTTATACGTCTGCATCTTCCATTGCAGTAAAGGACAACAATGGTACTTTCATCAGCACTTTGAGTCTTAATCTTTTCAGTGATGACAACTACATTTCGCCCTTAATCATTCCGAAACAGGGTCTTGAGCTGAGGACCGAAATCTACACTCGAGTCCAGGCCACCAACCTGACCTCCCATTACCACGTGTTCCTGGACCAATGCTACGCCTCCGTTTCTCCAC
Source organism: Salmo salar (assembly GCF_965601325.2). NCBI lineage: Eukaryota > Metazoa > Chordata > Actinopteri > Salmoniformes > Salmonidae > Salmo > Salmo salar. The sequence continues at coordinate 88,456,675 of NC_138310.1, forward strand.
AACCCTACAGTGACAACTCCACTATTTTCAACCTTTTTGTCCCTTGCAACGTTGACCCGCTGACCGTCATCAAAGAGAACGGAGAGAGTCAACGTGCCTGCTTCTCCTTCCCGGCCTTCCGCTTCATGGAGCAACCAAGTGAGATTATGTCCACCTACTTCCTCCACTGCATCACCCGTCTCTGTGAGGAGAGCACCTGCGGTATTCTTAAACAGTGTAACAACAGGAGGAGAAGGAGAGCTGTTCCCGAAATTATAGATGGAGTGACAGGGTACACAACCATCAGCTCTACTCCAATCACCATCAGAGCAGAAAGAGGTGTGGCAATAAAAGAACAGGAGACTGCCAGCAACAACTCAGACACTTCTACAGGACTTGGGGTGGCAGTGGGCTTCCTGGCATTCCTCTGCATTATTGTCATTATAATGACAGCAGTCTTCTACAGGACACTCAACCATTAAATGGGGTTGACTGCTCCACCTGAATGAGTTGAAATATGGGTCAGCAGTACAGACGGCATTATCCCTTTAAATACAGGTCAGGTTGGTGGCATTGACTTGAGTATAAATGGGGTCCTCAGCTCAAGACCGTGTGTGTCCACCTGCTGTTCTCACCACTCTGAAGGAGGACTGATCTCAACTTATCATGCCTTTTTTCACGTTTCTTTACATTTGGGAGATCTTGTTTTTCTAGTCATTTGTCAGCTACAGCTGATTAATGTTGTGTATACTAAAGAATAGAACAATGCACTTTTTAGAATGTTTATGTAAAGACGCTATTACAGGCTTAGCTAGTGCTGTGTTTATGTAAAGATGCTATTACAGGCTTAGCTAGTGCTGTGTTTATGTAAAGACGCTATTACAGGCTTAGCTAGTGCTGTGTTTATGTAAAGACGCTATTATAGGCTTAGCTAGTGCTGTGTTTATGTAAAGACTCTATTACAGGCTTCGCTAGTGCTGTGTTTATGTAAAGACTCTATTACAGGCTTCGCTAGTGCTGTGTTTATGTAAAGACTCTATTACAGGCTTCGCTAGTGCTGTGTTTATGTAAAGACTCTATTACAGGCTTAGCTAGTGCTGTGTTTATGTAAAGACTCTATTACAGGCTTCGCTAGTGCTGTGTTTATGTAAAGACTCTATTACAGGCTTCGCTAGTGCTGTGTTTATGTAAAGACTATTACAGGCTTAGCTAGTGCTGTGTTTATGTAAAGACTCTATTACAGGCTTCGCTAGTGCTGTGTTTATGTAAAGACTCTATTACAGGCTTAGCGAGTGCTGTGTTTATGTAAAGACGCTATTACAGGCTTAGCTAGTGCTGTGTTTATGTAAAGACTATTACAGGCTTAGCTAGTGCTGTGTTTATGTAAAGACGCTATTACAGGCTTAGCTAGTGCTGTGTTTATGTAAAGACGCTATTACAGGTTTAGCTAGTGCTGTGTTTATGTAAAGACTCTATTACAGGCTTAGCTAGTGCTGTGTTTATGTAAAGACGCTATTACAGGCTTAGCTAGTGCTGTGTTTATGTAAAGTGCTATGTGCAGGTGCTCATTTAATGTCATGACTTATGTACTTATGTCGCGTTCACCTCCTGTCGGCGTGATCGGAGGAACGACTTTTCTACTTCGGAGGAACTACATGGAGCGTTCACGTCCTGTCGGAGTGATCGGAGGAACGACTTTTCTACTTCGGAGGAACTACATGGAGCGTTCACGTGCTCAGAACTCATAAGGAACGCAAGAACCGTTCTCACCATTGACAGCCGAAATCACGGCCATGTTTGTGGTGCGTGAAGTCAGTGTTCAGCATGTGGGAAAGAGATCATGGCCATGTTTCCTAGTCGTAACGACAAGTTGGAGGAGTGTTCACGTGCATTTATCCCAGTAGGAAGGTCGTATTTACGGTTTCCCGACATAATGTGAACGCGGGCATTAAGGCTGCTCTGCCCCAAAGGAAGAATTATTCTGGTTGGTTGACTCAATTACGAGGGCGGGGCTTACATTACATTTTCAAACCTGCTGCATGCTCTAAAAGGATAATTTGACCAATCTGCTGTTACGGTGAGTGAGCAATTTTGGGTGATTTATTGTATGATTCTGTTTTTGTAGATAACTAGCTATATTTATCATTGGAAAGTTGTTCTAATCTCACAAATATAGTGAACATGTTCGTTTTTTTTTATATCTTCTTCTTTAAACAACCTGCTAGAAAGCTAGCTGGTGCTGGTAAGATGGCTCGATAACTAATTGTAACGTGGCGAGAATCACTAGACTGCCTCCTACAAACGGGAAGGCACGTGCTTCGACTAACCTCAGCGCCCCTCACACATTGGGGCCATGTGTTCCGACTGCCTTACAGCCACCATCCCACTTTTGACACCAATGTAGCAAACAGAGGGAAGCGAACCTGGGTCTCCAGCGTGAAAAACAAACCACCTACGCATCCCGCCAATAGGGATAGCAAAGTTTGCTACAGTATGTTTTGTTGATTTTGATTATTTAACCCCCTAGACTCTATTGATGCACCAGTGCGTCCATATAAGTAACATAATAAATAAATCTGCCACAAATTCTGTTAGTTTAAACTGGAGATATCTGCTTTTTAGCATGGACTGCGTCTCAATCCACCGTATCCACCAATGTCGTCCTTCCGCATATGCAGTGGAAAGTGGCAGAGCTACAGCACGGTTTGTCAGACCAGGTGACACCTCAAAGATCGGCCTTCTCATATCCGCCTAGAGAGGGGAGACTATCACAAACACGATGGTGTTCTCCGTTTTGCCCTATGACCCCCACAAGTGTCACGAGACTGGCCTAATGCATACAAATTAATGGAAGTATGTAGGTGTCCAAAAAATAATAACACAGAGATACAGCACCAGTCAAAGATACACCTACTCACACAGATACAGCACCAGTCAAAGATACACCTACTCACACAGAAACAGCACCAGTCAAAGATACACCTACTCATACAGAAACAGCACCAGTCAAAGATACACCTACTCACACAGATACAGCACCAGTCAAAAGATACACCTACTCACACAGATACAGCACCAGTCAAAAGATACACCTACTCACACAGATACAGCACCAGTCAAAAGATACACCTACTCACACAGATACAGCACCAGTCAAAGATACACCTACTCATACAGAAACAGCACCAGTCAAAGATACACCTACTCATACAGATACAGCACCAGTCAAAGATACACCTACTCACACAGATACAGCACCAGTCAAAAGATACACCTACTCACACAGATACAGCACCAGTCAAAGATACACCTACTCATACAGAAACAGCACCAGTCAAAGATACACCTACTCACACAGAAACAGCACCAGTCAAAGATACACCTACTCACACAGAAACAGCACCAGTCAAAGATACACCTACTCACACAGAAACAGCACCAGTCAAAGATACACCTACTCACACAGAAACAGCACCAGTCAAAGATACACCTACTCACACAGAAACAGCACCAGTCAAAGATACACCTACTAAGGACAAATTAAATATTTTATCAAATACTTGAATTGTATTTTATTTTTGATACCTAAATGGGTGCTAAAATTCCAAATCAAATAGCGAAATGATCCATGGTATGAACAATTCATAAGTCAGCAGACTTCCTTGTTGGTTTTAAGTCGAATTCAGGCACAACAGCGACCTCTCACAGAAGTCCTCCACCTGTAAATCTAAGACCATGATTTCGCTTCCGTTGTGGGTGTGGTAGCAAAGCAACCTTTATTTGCATGCAATTAACATATTAATATGCATAACCATTTCTCCTGACAGGGGAAGAACTGCTCTGGTACGCTGCATGTAACTAGTAACTAACATCACTAGTTACCACAGCCACAATCATAAACCCGCCTGTTTCTAAAATTTCTCTTCTTAACCTAGAGTTGATGTCCACGCCCCCGTGTAAATCGAATTAGCATACATTTTGCATGGGCTGCATCTCAATCCACCACATCCGCCAATGGCGGCCTTCCACATCTGCGGTGGAAGGTGGCCGAGCTACAGCGGTGTTTGTCAGACTATAAGACATCCTGAAAATCAGTAATCTCACGAAAACATCTGTAGCTTTTGAACGGTTTGGGTTGCGTCACGGGACATCTCGGAAGTCGGTACCGCTGATCTGACAACTTCTGTTTGTATTGTCCGAACAGTTTGGGCTACACATTAATATGATCTCTCTATGGAAAGGTGAAATATGGGTGAAAATGTTTCATCAAATATTTTTTATTAAAAAAAGAATTACACCTAAAGGGGTCCTAAAATTCTAAATCAAATAACTAAATGATCCTTGGTGTGACCTTCTTAAAACAATTCCATATGTCAACCAGTCATTAAGGTGTTTTTGTTAGACCCATGCGAACGTGGCCAAAGAAGTGACTGAAACAGGAACCAACTTTGCAGCGATGATAAAGCTACAGGGCATACAAATGAAGGTGATATTTGAGACCTCTCTCTAACCAATAAATGGTACATATGCTTTCAGTTCGCGAGTGTATAGCATGGACAGCTATTGCATTTTTGGCCCTAAGCGAGATTTGGTACCCCCCCCCCCTTCACGTGCAATTTTTTTGTTGTTGCACCCCTCTTGACAGAAGTAGCCTCTACGTTTTTTTTTAAAGTAACTTTTTGGTAATTCTACACATTTTCCCATGGGGCGGAGAGAAAATGTGAATTTATCACAAATTTCCTGCAATTATGTCATTGTCATTATGGGGTATTGTGTGTAGATTGATAAGAGAAAAAAACAATTTAATCAATTTTAGAATAAGGCTGTAATGTAACAAGATGTGGAAAAAGTGAAGGGGTTTGAATAATTACCAAATGCACTGTATAATGACGCGATGCTCATGTCTCCGCCTTAACAATGGGAGTCGTTGTCCCAAAGCCTGGAAGGTAGGCAACAAGCTTAGGTTCAAAATAATCCCATTGAATGCAAAGGAAGCCAGTGAGCATTTGGTCTCCCTTGATAAAAAAAAGTATAAAATAATTGCAAATCCGCATTGATTTAAACTGAGTGAGCTCAACTGTGAATGGTCCTCGTGCACCCCAAAAAAAAGTGTCAAGGGAAGCCAGTTTGGATTTGGCTTCACACTAATCACATCAAAAGCAAAATGTCATTGTCAGGAAAAACTTGAATAGTTGTATCTCGTTGTGGTGTTGTCCTCCGGTGGCTATCCAGCTAGCTAAAATTGACCCTTCCTTAAATTTGCCATGTATGGAGATAGGGATTTGGACTTGTGGTTTTACTTAATTCTCCTTACTGGCCAATTATTAAAACGGCAATTCTGATCCAACCATAAATTCATAAATTGTTGTGCCTCTGGCCTGAGAGGATGGAAGTTCAATATGTAGTTAGATGTAGTACGCTAATCTTAACTAGTTGGCTCATCGTTGCCCATGAAAGGAAGCTAGGCTAGCGAGCGTGCAAGCGTTTTAGCCAGGTAGCCAAGAACAACAAAACTAAAAGCGTGTACTGTATGACAGAGTCATAGACCGTTTCGTCAACATGAACGAGAGGAGGATGACATTGGCGTTTCTCTACATGTAGGGTGAGTCATGTTTTTTCTTCTTACACACACACACACACACACACACACACACACACACACACACACACACACACACACACACACACACACACACACACACAGAAATCAGAATCTTTGGACAGCCACATCATATCTAGCTTATGTTGATTGGACTAAATTGTTTTTGGTATCTTTAGTTGTCACTGTATTAGACTAAACATAGGTGATTTGAAGATGTTGAAATGTTGAAGTTGAAATGGTGCTGGAATAGTGGAGGCAGCTCCTGTTTTCTTTGCCTCTTGCGGGTAACTCTCTGTGGTACTAAATCAATAGTTGTTTTGTAGTCCGAAAATGTCGGACACATGAATTTGTCAGACAATGCTGTAGGTCATGTAAATCAAATCAAATCAAATTTTATTGGTCACATACACATGGTTAGCAGATGTTAATTCGAGTGTAGCAAAATGCTTTGCTTCTAGTTCCGACAGTGCAGCAATATCTAACAAGTAATCTAACACTTTCACAACAACTACCTAATACACACACATCTAGGTAAAGGAATGGAATAAGATCATATAAATATATAGATGAGCAATGACAGAGCGGCATAGAATAGAGATACAGTAGATGGTATAAAATACAGTATATACATATGAGATGAGTAATGCAAGATATGTATACATTATTAAAGTGGCATTATTAAAGTGACTAGTGTTCCATTTATTAAATTGGCCAATGATTTCAAGTCTATATGCAGGCAGGTAACATCACAAAACTGTTTGTTACATGGAATATGCTTTGTGGAGTTCAACAGACAGGTGTTGCTCTCTGGTTTTGTGATGAAACAAAGGTGTGGTTGAATTTATTCTGCCACTGTGTCTTATATTGACTTGTCTAGGCCTATATATATATCATGGTGGCAAGGTATATGACTAACAGGTTATAGAGCAAACAACGCAATTATCACAACAATAGCATTTTTTTCTGCCTTGTCTTCCTCAATGATGTTACATACGCACCGCTACTGTAGCGTTGGGTTTAATTTGGACAGATTTTGGCGAGTGAAAACTCTCGATTTGCCTCTGATTCTCTGACTGGGCTTCCTCCCCTGACCATATTTGGGAATGGAAATTCCAACCGGATGCTAAAGATTTTAACATCCGGTGAAACATCTTGTCTCTTTGTTCTATCATCTATGACACCATCAAATAGGCGGCGCCTACTTCCCAAATGATCGACACTTGTCATTTGACAAACAGTGCATCTTGAGTTGGATTGACATATTGCTTAACCAACCGCCATGGTGTTTGCTGTGGTGGCCCTTCCCCCTCCGATGACGTAGTGTTACTGTTATAATTTTTCAGGATAACAGGACGAAGGCTACTGTACTGAAGTGAGCTGCTACACTGTTGCACTATTGGGGTCGGCTGAAGTGCAACGTTCGTTCAAAAAATTATACAACAGTTCTCTGCTGATTTACAAGGTAATAATATGAAAATCTGGGTTTTGCCATTTAGTTGCCTTCGAATATGAACGGTTCTGTAATTCAATGTTTTTTTTGTTTTTAGCTGTTAGCCATTTAGCTAACGTTGGCTAGTAGCTCAGCCCCTTTATTTCAATGGCAAAAGTCCAGGATTATAGTCTCGTAATGCTAGGCGTTGTTTTAGAATCAAGTGCCTACAGCATCGCCTGGTAAAGATCCTTGTCTACTAATAGTGTGTATTACTACCGCATAGACATACACTTTTGCATTATTGTTGATTCCTCCTATTAGGCTACTGGCTTTAATGAATACACTTTGACATTCCTACCCTATAGTTATGTACGAGTAGAAATATAACTTTAAATAATATATATCCTTATCTCTGTTTTGATAACACACACACACACACACTGTACCTCGGTAGCACACAACGTGTAACGTTAGCTACTAACCCAATAATGCATTCCCTTAGTGTCCCTGTTCTTCCACTCCTTGCCCCAGTACGGTAGTAGTATGTCTCGGGAACAGCTGGTGGTAGAGAGGGCAAGGAGAGCCTTCCAGACCGGTATGTCTAAACCACTGAAGTTCAGAGTTCACCAGCTTAAGAACCTGCACCGTTTCATCACAGAGAGACACAAGGACATTGCAGACGCTGTCAAGAAGGACCTTAACAAGGTGAGCGTTGATTCTGCATTCCAAATGACACCCTATTCCCATTATAGTGCACTACTTTAGAGCCCTGGGCCCTGGTCAAAAGTAGCGCACTATAAAGGGAATAGGGTGCCATTTGAGAGTTTAATTTGACAATTTACATAAAGGTAGGGTTTATAAGTCGTTTTTAGAATGAGTTAATATGTAGTCTGGACATCTAATTATAACCCACTTATAACTATGTGTTAACCTACTGTAGAGCACTCTGTGACAATGTTTTTGTAAAAATGGCTATATAATTATGACTGTCTGACTGACTGATTGGTGTATTGGTGTGTCCTTAACCTGCTGCAGACTGAACACAGCACAGAGTTGTTTGAGACCCTAGGTCTGGAAGGGGAGATCGACGTGGCTGTGGAGAGGCTAGCAGAATGGGCTGCCCCTCGGCCTGTAGAGAAGAGCCTCCTTACCATCTTAGACGAGGTAAGACAAGATAAACATTTTAGGGTCCCAAATGGCAGCCTATTCCCTATATTGTGCACTACTTGTGACCAGGGCCCATCGGACCTTATTGTCTGTTTTCACCTACATTTATTTTTATGTCCTGTAATCTCATTACAGGACATATAATACAACACAACATTTTTTAAATTGATTTAACTAGGCAAGTCAGTTAAGAACTAATTCTTATTTACAATGACGGCCTAGGAACAGTGGGTTAGCCTGCTGAGGTAAAGCCTAGGTTTTACCTTGTTCAGGGGCAGCTCGTGGATTCGATCCAGCAACCTTTCGGTTACTGGCCCAACGCTCTAACCACTAGGCTACCTGCCACCCCTACAGAACATATGAAGGATGGTGGATCATAGATTTAAAAAAATAGTCTACATCTTGTCACAGGTATACATCCAGCCAGAGCCCCTGGGAGTGGTCCTCATCATCGGGGCCTGGAACTACCCCTGGGCAGTGACTCTCCAGCCCCTGGTCGCGGCTATTGCTGCAGGTACTGTAGTAGAAAACGCAATGGAGGTGGTTATGTGTGTAAACAATGCTCGCGTGATGAATAACCTTGCCTGAGATTTGGAGACTTGTGTTCGCTCCCCGAGCTAATGCCTAGGCTTTACCTCAGCAGGCTAACATAGAGCTAATGCCTAGGCTTTACCTCAGCAGGCTAACATGGAGCTAATGCCTAGGCCTTACCTCAGCAGGCTAAAATAGAGCTAATGCCTAGGCTTTACCTCAGCAGGCTAAAATAGAGCTAATGCCTAGGCTTTACCTCAGCAGGCTAGCATGGAGCCAATGCCTAGGCTTTACCTCAGCAGGCTAGCATGGAGCTAATGCCTAGGCTTTACCTCAGCAGGCTAACATAGAGCTAATGCCTAGGCTTTACCTCAGCAGGCTAGCATAGAGCTAATGCCTAGGCTTTACCTCATCAGGCTAGCATGGAGCTAATGCCTAGGCTTTACCTCAGCAGGCTAACATGGAGCCAATGCCTAGGCTTTACCTCAGCAGGCTAGCATGGAGCTAATGCCTAGGCTTTACCTCAGCAGGCTAACATAGAGCTAATGCCTAGGCTTTACCTCAGCAGGCTAGCATGGAGCTAATGCCTAGGCTTTACCTCAGCAGGCTAACATAGAGCTAATGCCTAGGCTTTACCTCAGCAGGCTAGCATAGAGCTAATGCCTAGGCTTTACCTCAGCAGGCTAGCATAGAGCTAATGCCTAGGCTTTACCTCAGCAGGCTAACATGGACCTAACACAGTGTTGTAACGTTGTTATGATTACACATTCACTGTCTAATACCACCTCTCTTCTGCATCCATCCATCCATCCCTTTATCTATCCCTCCCATCTATCTCTCCCTCCCATCTCTCCATCCCTCTATCCCTCCCTCCCATCTCTCCCTCCCATCTCTCCATCCCTCTATCCCTCCCTCCCATTTCTCCCTCCCATCTCTCCATCCCTCTATCCCTCCCTCCCATCTCTCTATCCCTCCCTCCCATCCCTCTATCCCTCCCTCCCATCTCTCTATCCCTCCCTCCCATCTCTCCATCCCTCTATCCATCCCTCCCATCTCTCCATCCCTCCCTCCCATCTCTCTATCCCTCCCTCCCATCTCTCCATCCCTCCCTCCCATCCATCCATCCCATCCCTCCTATCTCTCCATCCCTCCCTCCCATCTCTCCATCCATCCCTCCCATCTCTCCATCCATCCCTCCCTCCCTCCCATCTCTCCTCAGGTAATGCTGCTGTGGTTAAGCCATCAGAGGTCAGCTCTCATTCAGCCAAGGTCATGGAGGAACTGCTCCCTCTCTACCTGGACAAGGTCACTTCACTAACATCAAATCCCTATCAGATGCATGTTTACTCCTTTACAGTGCCTTCAGAAAGTATTCAAACCCTTTGACCTATTCTACATTTACACCAATAGGCTCTTGAACAGCTTCTATCCCCAAGCCGCAAGACTGCTAAATAGCTAACTAAATAGCTAACTAAATAGCTAACTAAATAGCTAACTAAATAGCTAACTAAATAGCTAACTAAATAGCTAACTAAATAGCTAACTAAATAGCTAACAAAATGGCTGCACGGACTATCTGAGGTGTCCCTTGTATTTTATTCTTATTTTTTTCACTGTCTCTATGCACACTCACATGGTCCTACACACGGTCACTCCAACACACACAAACACTCACACCATCATCTGCTCACACACGCATAATATGCATTTATACTGACTCTACACACACGCACATACAATCATCATATACTGTACACTGCTGCTTCTCTGTTTATCATATATCCTGATGCCTATTCACCGTAACCCCTATACATATCTACCTCCATCACTCCAGTATCCCTGTCCCCTTCCCCCTATACATATCTACCTCCATCACTCCAGTATCCCTGTCTCCTTCCCCCTATACATATCTACCTCCATCACTCCAGTATCCCTGTCCCCTTCCCCCTATACATATCTACTTCCATCACTCCAGTATCCCTGTCTCCTTCCCCCTATACATATCTACCTCCATCACTCCACTATCCCTGTCTCCTTCCCCCTATACATATCTACCTCCATCACTCCACTATCCCTGTCCCCTCCCCCCTATACATATCTACCTCCATCACTCCAGTATCCCTGTCTCCTTCCCCCTATACATATCTACCTCCATCACTCCAGTATCCCTGTCTCCTTCCCCCTATACATATCTACCTCCATCACTCCAGTATCCCTGTCCCCTTCCCCCTATACATATCTACCTCCATCACTCCAGTATCCCTGTCCCCTATACATATCTACCTCCATCACTCCAGTATCCCTGTCTCCTTCCCCCTATACATATCTACCTCCATCCCTCCAGTATCCCTGTCCCCTTCCCCCTATACATATCTACCTCCATCACTCCAGTATCCCTGTCTCCTTCCCCTATACATATCTACCTCCATCACTCCAGTATCCCTGTCTCCTTCCCCCTATACATATCTACCTCCATCACTCCAGTATCCCTGTCCCCTTCCCCCTATACATATCTACCTCCATCACTCCAGTATCCCTGTCCCCTTCCCCTATACATATCTACCTCCATCACTCCAGTATCCCTGTCCCCTCCCCCCTATACATATCTACCTCCATCACTCCAGTATCCCTGTCTCCTTCCCCCTATACATATCTACCTCCATCACTCCAGTATCCCTGTCCCCTTCCCCCTATACATATCTACCTCCATCACTCCAGTATCCCTGTCCCCTCCCCCCTATACATATCTACCTCCATCACTCCACTATCCCTGTCCCCTCCCCCCTATACATATCTACCTCCATCACTCCAGTATCCCTGTCTCCTTCCCCCTATACATATCTACCTCCATCACTCCAGTATCCCTGTCTCCTTCCCCCTATACATATCTACCTCCATCACTCCAGTATCCCTGTCCCCTTCCCCTATACATATCTACCTCCATCACTCCAGTATCCCTGTCCCCTTCCCCCTATACATATCTACCTCCATCACTCCAGTATCCCTGTCCCCTTCCCCCTATACATATTTACCTCCATCACTCCAGTATCCCTGTCCCCTTCCCCCTATACATATCTACCTCCATCACTCCAGTATCCCTGTACATTGTAAATATGGTACTGACCCTGTATATAGTCACCTTCCCCCTATACATATCTACCTCCATCACTCCAGTATCCCTGTCCCCTTCCCCCTATACATATCTACCTCCATCACTCCAGTATCCCTGTCTCCTTCCCCCTATACATATCTACCTCCATCACTCCAGTATCCCTGTCCCCTTCCCCTATACATATCTACCTCCATCACTCCAGTATCCCTGTCTCCTTCCCCCTATACATATCTACCTCCATCACTCCAGTATCCCTGTCCCCTTCCCCCTATACATATCTACCTCCATAACTCTAGTATCCCTGTCTCCTTCCCCTATACATATCTACCTCCATCACTCCAGTATCCCTGTCCCCTTCCCCTATACATATCTACCTCCATCACTCCAGTATCCCTGTCTCCTTCCCCCTATACATATCTACCTCCATAACTCCAGTATCCCTGTCCCCTTCCCCCTATACATATCTACCTCCATAACTCCAGTATCCCTGTCCCCTTCCCCCTATACATATCTACCTCCATAACTCCAGTATCCCTGTCTCCTTCCCCCTATACATATCTACCTCCATAACTCCAGTATCCCTGTACATTGTTAATATGGTACTGGAACGGACCCTCTATATATTATGCTTACTTACTTTACTCGTGTTATTCTTATATCTTGTTGAAACATTTTGTTGTTTCAGCCTGAATTCAAAATGGATTAAATATTTTTTTCCCCAACTATCTACACACAATACCCCATAAAGAGAAAGTGCAAACATGTTTTTTGAAATCTTTGCAAATGTATTGAAAATGAAATACAGTTATCACATTTACATAAGTATTCCCACCCTCGAGTCAATCCTTTGTAGAAGCACCTTTAAAAGCGATTACAGTCTTTCTAGGATAGTCTCTTAGAGCTTTCCATACCTTAGTCTCTAAGAGCTTTCCATACCTTAGTCTCTAAGAGCTTTCCATACCTTAGTCTCTAAGAGCTTTCCATACCTTTCCATACCTTAGTCTCTAAGAGCTTTCCATACCTCAGTCTCTAAGAGCTTTCCATACCTTAGTCTCTAAGAGCTTTCCATACCTTAGTCTCTAAGAGCTTTCCATACCTTAGTCTCTAAGAGCTTTCCATACCTTAGTCTCTAAGAGCTTTCCATACCTCAGTCTCTAAGAGCTTTCCATACCTTAGTCTCTAAGAGCTTTCCATACCTTTCCATGCCTTAGTCTCTAAGAGCTTTCCATACCTTAGTCTCTAAGAGCTTTCCATACCTTAGTCTCTAAGAGCTTTCCATACCTTAGTCTCTAAGAGCTTTCCATACCTTAGTCTCTAAGAGCTTTCCATACCTGGATTGTACAACGTTTGCCCATTATGCTTTAAAGAAAATTCTTCAAGCTGCCATAGATTTTCAAGAAGATTTATGTCAAAACTCGGCCACTCAGGAACATTCACTGTCTTCTTGGTAAGCAACTCCAGTGTAGATGTGGCCTTGTGTGTTAGGTTATTGTCCTGCTGAAAGGTGAATTAATCTCCCAGTGTCTGGTGGAAGCAGATTGAACCAGGTTTTCCTCCTAGGATTTTTCCTGTGATTAGCTCCATTCTGTTTCTTTTTTATCCTGAAAAACTCCCCAGTCCTTAACGATTACAAGCATACCCATAACATGATGCAGCCACCACCATGCTTGAAAATATGGGGAGTGGTACTCAGTAATGTGTTATATTGGATTTGACCAAACATAACACTTTGTATTCAGGACAAAAAGTTAATTGCTTTGGCATATTTTTTTGCAGTATTACTTTAGTGCCTTATTGCAAACAGGATGCACGTTTTGGAACAGACTTCCTTATTTTCAAATCAAATGTATTTATAAAGCCCTTCTTACATCAGCTGATATCTCAAAGTGCTGTACAGAAACCCAGCCTAAAACCCCAAACAGCAAGCAATGCAGGTGTAGAAGCACGGTGGCTAGGGAAAAACTCCCTAGAAAGGCCAAAACCTAGGAAGAAACCTAGAGAGGAACCAGGCTATGAGGGGTGGCCAGTCCTCTTCTGGCTGTGCCGGGTGGAGATTATAACAGAACATGGCCAAGATGTTCAAATGGTCATAGATGACCAGCAGGGTCAAATAATAATAATCACAGTGGTTGTCGAGGGTGCAACTGGTCAGCACCTCAGGAGTAAATGTCAGTTGGCTTTTTCATAGCCGATCATTGAGAGTATCTCTACAGCTCCTGCTGTCTCTAGAGAGTTGAAAACAGCAGGTCTGGGACAGGTAGAACGTCCGGTGAACAGGTCAGGGTTCCGTAGCCGCAGGCACAACAGTTGAAACTGGAGCAGCAGCACGGCCAGGTGGACTGGGGACAGCAAGGAGTCATCATACCAGGTAGTCCTGAGGCATGGTCCTAGGGCTCAGGTCCCCCAAAGAAAGAAAGAGAGAATTAGAGAGAGCATACTTAAATTCACACAGGACACCAGATAAGACAGGAGAAATACTCCAGATATAACAGACTGACCCTAGCCCCCCGACACATAAACTACTGCAGCATAAATACTGGAGGCTGAGACAGGAGGGGTCAGGAGACAATGTGGCCCCATCCGATGATACCCCCGGACAGGGCCAAACAGGCAGGATATAACCCCACCCACTTTGCCAAAGCACAGCCCCCCATACCACTAGAGGGATATCTTCAACCACCAACTTACCATCCTGAGACAAGGCCGAGTATAGCCCACAAAGATCTCCGCCACCCAGGAAGACCACGTCAGTGACTCAACCCACTCAAGTGACACACCCCTCCTAGGGATGGCATTTTCACTCTATCAGTTAGGTTAGTATTGTGGAGTAACTACAATGTTGTTGATCCATCCTCAGTTTTCTCCCATCACAGCCATTAAACTCTGTATTTGTTTTAAAATCACCATTGGCCTCATGGTGAAATCCTTGAGCAATTTCCTTCCTCTCCAGTAACTGAGTTAGGAAGGACGCCTGTATCTTTGTAGTGACTGGGTGTATTGATACACCATCCAAAGTGTAATTAATAACTTGCCATGCTCAAAAGGAAATTAAATTTCATTTTTGTTCTTTTTTACCCTTCTACCAATAGGTGACCTTTTTTGTGAGGCATTGGAAAGCCTCCGTGGTCTTTGTGGTTGAATCTGTGTTTAAAATTCACTGTTGTGTACAGAGTGAGTCCATGCAACTTATTATGTGACTTGTTAAGCAAGGGTTTACTCCTGAACTTATTTAGGCATCGCCATAACAAGGGGGTTGAATACTTATTGACTCAAAACATTTCAGCTTTTCAGTTTTTATTAATCAGTAAAAAATGAGAACAAACATATTACCACTTTGACATTGTAGGGCGTAGTGTGTAGGACAATCAAATCCATTTTAAATACAGGCTGTAACAACAAAATGTGGGAAAAGTCGAGGAGTGTGAATACTTTCTTAAGGAGCTGTGTTTCCTTTAAATTCTCATTTCAAGCTCTCTTGTGTCATAGGCTGTTGTTCATGGTGAGAGGGAACTGAAGTGTGTGTGTGTGTGTGTGTGTGTGTGTGTGTGTGTGTGTGTGTGTGTGTGTGTGTGTGTGTGTGTGTGTGTGTGTGTGTGTGTGTTCTTGTTTGTGTGAGTGGGCATGGATGCATATGTGCATGTGTGTTTACATGTCTGTCCCTGTTCCTCCACAGGAGCTGTACCCTGTAGTGTGTGTTTACATGTCTGTCCCTGTCCTCCACAGGAGCTGTACCCTGTAGTGTGTGTTTACATGTCTGTCCCTGTTCCTCCACAGGAGCTGTACCCTGTAGTGTGTGTTTACATGTCTGTCCCTGTCCTCCACAGGAGCTGTACCCTGTAGTGTGTGTTTACATGTCTGTCCCTGTTCCTCCACAGGAGCTGTACCCTGTAGTGTGTGTTTACATGTCTGTCCCTGTTCCTCCACAGGAGCTGTACCCTGTAGTGTGTGTTTACATGTCTGTCCCTGTTCCTCCACAGGAGCTGTACCCTGTAGTGTGTGTTTACATGTCTGTCCCTGTTCCTCCACAGGAGCTGTACCCTGTAGTGTGTGTTTACATGTCTGTCCCTGTTCCTCCACAGGAGCTGTACCCTGTAGTGTGTGTTTACATGTCTGTCCCTGTTCCTCCACAGGAGCTGTACCCTGTAGTGTGTGGGGGCGTCTCAGAGACCCAGGAGTTGCTGCGTCAGCGTTTCGACCACATCTTCTACACAGGGAACAGCACTGTGGGTAAACTGGTGATGGAGGCCGCAGCCCGACACCTCACCCCTGTGACCCTGGAGCTGGGGGGGAAGAGCCCCTGTTACATCGATAAGGACGTCGACCTCAGAGTCGCATGCCGGTCAGTGGCAGACTGACCCATATTCCTTGAGAGTTATTCAATCTGTGTAATTTTGTCCCTGGTCATCAAAAATCTTGGAAATAGTATATTGTGGGCAGCGTCACTGCAATAGTTCAAGGACTGTTTCATACTTTACTCAGATGAGAACAGTTCAAGGACTGTTTCATACTTTACTCAGATGAGAACAGCTCAAGGACTGTGTCATACTTTACTCAGATGAGAACAGCTCAAGGACCGTTTCATAGTGCTTTACTCAGATGAGAACAGCTCAAGGACCGTTTCATAGTGCTTTACTCAGATGAGAACAGCTCAAGGACCGTTTCATAGTGCTTTACTCAGATGAGAACAGCTCAAGGACCGTTTCATAGTGCTTTACTCAGATGAGAACAGCTCAAGGACCGTTTCATAGTGCTTTACTCAGATGAGAACAGCTCAAGGACCGTTTCATAGTGCTTTACTCAGATGAGAACAGCTCAAGGACCGTTTCATAGTGCTTTACTCAGATGAGAACAGCTCAAGGACTGTGTCATGCTTTACTCAGATGAGAATAGCTCAAGGACCGTTTCATAGTGCTTTACTCAGATGAGAACAGCTCAAGGACTGTGTCATGCTTTACTCAGATGAGAATAGCTCAAGGACCGTTTCATAGTGCTTTACTCAGATGAGAACAGCTCAAGGACTGTGTCATACTTTACTCAGATGAGAATAGCTCAAGGACCGTTTCATAGTGCTTTACTCAGATGAGAACAGCTCAAGGACCGTTTCATAGTGCTTTACTCAGATGAGAACAGCTCAAGGACCGTTTCATAGTGCTTTACTCAGATGAGAACAGCTCAAGGACCGTTTCATAGTGCTTTACTCAGATGAGAACAGCTCAAGGACCGTTTCATAGTGCTTTACTCAGATGAGAACAGCTCAAGGACCGTTTCATAGTGCTTTACTCAGATGAGAATAGCTCAAGGACCGTTTCATAGTGCTTTACTCAGATGAGAACAGCTCAAGGACCGTTTCATAGTGCTTTACTCAGATGAGAACAGCTCAAGGACTGTTTCATACTTTACTCAGATGAGAAGCCCATTACTCCTCTGTGTTTCCACAGGCGTATCACCTGGGGGAAGTTTGTGAACTGCGGTCAGACGTGCATTGCCCCAGACTACATCCTGTGTGAACCCAGCATCCAGAACAGAGTGGTGGAGGAGATCAGGAAATGCATCACGGTATTATAGTCTGCATGTACAGCAGAGATTATAGAAATGACTTGAATAGAAACATAGAATTACAGAATGGGGCTTACACATACAGTAGGCTAATTAATATTCCACTACTTGTTTGGCATGAGGTGGGGTTTTCCTCAAAGTTTTTACCTGGGCTCTGCTCCTTTCATATTTATTTTCATCCTGACAAATTCCCAAGTCCCTGCCGGTGACAAGCATACCCATAACATGATGCTGCCACCACAATACTGGAAAATAGAGGGGGAAAAAATTATAATTCCATCCTTTTTATATTAAGGAAAAACATTCAAGGGGGTGCAGACTTTCACTAGGCCCTATATCTGCATTTTAATGGTCATTCGCTATAGTATATTTTACCTTTGGGCTGGTGTTAGGAGTTTTATACGGACGACCCAAAGACCTTCGAGGACTACGGACGCATCATTAACCAGCGCCACTTCCAGAGAGTGATGTCACTGCTCGAGGGGAGCACTGTGGCCATCGGAGGAGACAGCGACCAGTCACAATGCTATATAGGTACGTTAACGAGGCCCCTGTGTGTGTGTGTGTGTGTGTGTGTGTGTGTGTGTGTGTGTGTGTGTGTGTGTGTGTGTGTGTGTGTGTGTGTGTGTTATTCCTCATGTTTGTAGTATTCACGAGCCTTCCCTTTCCCCCCTGCCCCTTTGTGTCTGCTCACTGTGTGTGTTATTGTGTTATTTCTCAATGTGCGTGTGTGTCCAGCCCCCACGGTGCTGAAGGACGTGACAGGGGGCTCCAAGGTGATGCAAGAGGAGATCTTTGGTCCCGTGCTCCCCATTGTCACTGTTAGTGGAGTGGACGAGGCTATACAGTTCATCAATGAGAGAGAGAAGCCTCTGGCCCTCTACGTGTTCTCACCTGACAACAAGGTAAAGACCACAGAAGTGAAATCAAAGCTAAAGTCTGTAAGATTTAACTAATGAAACTTTAACTAATGAAACATATCCATATTAATGAATATGACTTCTGACCTATGTTAAATACTAAGTTAGTGTCTCTCTGTCTCTCTCCCTCTGACTCGCTCTGTCTTTCTCTCTGTCGCTCTCTCGCTTCCTCTCTCTCCCTCTCTGTCTCTCTCTGTCTCTCTCTGTCTCTGTCTCTCCCTCTCTGTCTCCCTCCCTCTCTGTCTCCCTTCCTCTCTCTCCCTCTCTGTCTCTCTCTGTCTCTGTCTCTCCCCCTCTCTCTCTCCCTCTCTGACCTCCCTCTCTCCTCTCTCTCCCTCTCACCTCCCTCTCTGTCTCCCTCCCTCTTTCTCCTCTCTCCCTCTTTTTCTTCCTCTCCCTGCCTCCCTCCCGCCCTCCCTCCCTCCCTCCACCTCCCTCTCTATCCCTCTCTCTACCTCTCCACCTCTCTCACCCTCTCTCTCCACCTCCCTCTCGCTCCACCTCCCTCCCTCCCCTTCTCCCCCTCTCTCTACCTCCCTCCCTCTCTCCACCTCTCTCTCCCTCTCTGTCTCCATCTGTCTCTCCCCCTTTCTCTCTCCCCCTCCCTCTCTCCACCTCTCTCCCTCTCTCGATCTCACTCCCCCTCTCTCTCCCCCTTTCTCTCTCCCCCTCCCTCTCTCCACCTCTCTCTCCCTCTCTCCATCTCTCTCCCCCTCTCTCTCCCCCTTTCTCTCTCCCCCTCCCTCCCTCCACCTGTAGTTGATTAGGAGGGTGATAGCAGAGACTTCTAGTGGGGCCCTAGTGGCCAATGACTGTCTGGTCCACTTCACTGTCAACACCCTCCCCTTCGGAGGGGTGGGTAAGTTAACACTACCACACACACACACCACACACACACACACACACACACACACACACACACACACACACACACACACACACACACACACACACGATACTGATATGATGTGATGTGTGTGTCTTAGTAACACTGAGGGAAAAAAGTATTTGATCCCCTGCTGATTTTGTACGTTTGCCCACTGACAAAGAAATGATCAGTCTATAATTTTAATGGTAGGTTTATTTGAACAGTGAGAGACAAAATAACAACAAAAAAATCCAGAAAAACGCATGTCAAAAATGTTATAAAATATCATCACAGAGGTCAGACGTTTCTTGTAGTTGTCCACCAGGTTTGCACACATCTCAGGAGGGATTTTGTCCCACTCCTCTTTGCAGATCTTCTCCAAGTCATTAAGGTTTCGAGGCTGACGTTTGGCAACTCGAACCTTCAGCTCCCTCCACAGATTTTCTATGGGATTAAGGTCTGAAGACTGGCTAGGCCACTCCAGGACCTTAATGTGCTTCTTCTTGAGCCACTCCTTTGTTGCCTTGGCCGTGTGTTTTGGGTTATTGTCATGCTGGAATACCCATCCACGACCCATTTTCAATGCCCTGGCTGAGGGAAGGAGGTTCTCACCCAAGATTTGACGGTACATGGCCCCATCCATCGTCCCTTTGATGCGGTGAAGTTGTCCTGTCCCCTTAGCAGAACAACACCCCCAAAGCATAATGTTTCCACCTCCATGTTTGACGGTGGGGATGGTGTTCTTGGGGTCATAGGCAGCGTTCCTCCTCCTCCAAACATGGCGAGTTGAGTTGATGCCAAAGAGCTCCATTTTGGTCTCATCTGACCACAACACTTTCACCCAGTTGTCCTCTGAATCATTCAGATGTTCATTGGCCAACTTCAGATGTGCATGTATATGTACATTCTTGAGCAGGGGGACCTTGCGGGCGCTGCAGGATTTCAGTCCTTCACGGCATAGTGTGTTACCAATTGTTTTCTTGGTGACTATGGTCCCAGCTGCCTTGAGATCATTGACAAGATCCTCCCGTGTAGTTCTGGGCTGATTCCTCACAGTTCTCATGATCATTGCAACTCCACGAGGTGAGATCTTGCATGGAGCCCCAGGCCGAGGGGGATTGACAGTTCTTTTGTCTTTCTTCCATTTGCGAATAATCACACCAACTGTTGTCACCTTCTCACTAAGCTGCTTGGCGATGGTCTTGTGTAGGTCTACAATCTTGTCCCTGACATCCTTGAAGAGCTCTTTGGTCTTGGCCATGGTGGAGAGTTTGGAATCTGATTGATTGATTGATTCTGTGGACAGGTGTCTTTTATACAGGTAACAAACTGAGATTAGGAGCACTCCCTTTAAGAGTGTGCTCCTAATCTCATCTCGTTACTTGTATAAAAGACGCCTGGGAGCCAGAAATCTTTCTGATTGAGAGGGGGTCAAATACTTATTTCCCTCATTACAATGCAAATTATTTTATAACATTTTTGACATGCGTTTTTCTGGATTTTTGTTGTTGTTATTCTGTCTCTCACTGTTCAAATAAACCTACCATTAAAATTATAGACTGATCATTTCTTTGTCAGTGGGCAAACGTACAGAATCAGCAGGGGATCAAATACTTTTTTCCCTCACTGTATATTGAATTTTCCCACCATCGTCCCTCTCCTCCCTTCCCCAAGGTAACAGTGGTATGGGACGCTACCACAGCCAGCACGGCTTTGACCAGCTCAGCCACCTGCGTGCCTGTCTCATTAAGAAGCTGAACATGGAGGATGCCAACGCCATGCGTTACCCGCCCCACACGGCTAAGAAGCTGGGCTGGGCGCGCTTCTTCTTCCTGAAGCGGGTCAACCTGCGCAGGCTCCGACGCATGGCACTACTGGCCCTGTTCTCTGCCTTGGCTGCCTTCATAGTACAGGTCAGATAGACTATAGTACAGGTCAGATAGACTATAGTACAGGTCAGATAGACTATAGTACAGGTCAGATAGACTATAGTACAGGTCAGATAGACTATAGTACAGGTCAGATAGGAAGACTATAGTACAGGTCAGAGAGATAGACTATAGTACAGGTCAGATAGACTATAGTACAGGTCAGATAGACTATAGTACAGGTCAGATAGGAAGACTATAGTACAGGTCAGAGAGATAGACTATAGTACAGGTCAGATAGATAGACTATAGTACAGGTCAGGTAGACTATAGTACAGGTCAGATAGACCATAGTACAGGTCAGATAGATAGACTATAGTACAGGTCAGATAGATAGACTATAGTACAGGTCAGATAGGAAGACTATAGTACAGGTCAGAGAGATAGACCATAGTACAGGTCAGATAGACTATAGTACAGGTCAGATAGACTATAGTACAGGTCAGATAGACCATAGTACAGGTCAGATAGACTATAGTACAGGTCAGATAGATAGACTATAGTACAGGTCAGATAGATAGACTATAGTACAGGTCAGATAGATAGACCATAGTACAGGTCAGATAGATAAACTATAGTACAGGTCAGATAGACCATAGTACAGGTCAGATAGATAGACTATAGTACAGGTCAGATAGACTATAGTACAGGTCAGATAGATAGACTATAGTACAGGTCAGATAGACCATAGTACAGGTCAGATAGACCATAGTACAGGTCAGATAGACCATAGTACAGGTCAGATAGACCATAGTACAGGTCAGATAGATAGACTATAGTACAGGTCAGATAGACTATAGTACAGGTCAGATAGACCATAGTACAGGTCAGATAGATAGACTATAGTACAGGTCAGATAGACTATAGTACAGGTCAGATAGACTATAGTACAGGTCAGATAGACCATAGTACAGGTCAGATAGATAGACTATAGTACAGGTCAGATAGATAGACTATAGTACAGGTCAGATAGACTATAGTACAGGTCAGATAGACTATAGTACAGGTCAGATAGACCATAGTACAGGTCAGATAGACTATAGTACAGGTCAGATAGACCATAGTACAGGTCAGATAGACTATAGTACAGGTCAGATAGATAGACCATAGTACAGGTCAGATAGACTATAGTACAGGTCAGATAGACCATAGTACAGGTCAGATAGACCATAGTACAGGTCAGATAGACTATAGTACAGGTCAGATAGGTAGACTATAGTACAGGTCAGATAGATAGACCATAGTACAGGTCAGATAGACTATAGTACAGGTCAGATAGACCATAGTACAGGTCAGATAGATAGACTATAGTACAGGTCAGATAGATAGACTATAGTACAGGTCAGATAGACTATAGTACAGGTCAGATAGACTATAGTACAGGTCAGATAGGTAGACTATAGTACAGGTCAGATAGACCATAGTACAGGTCAGATAGACTATAGTACAGGTCAGATAGATAGACTATAGTACAGGTCAGATAGATAGACTATAGTACAGGTCAGATAGATAGACCATAGTACAGGTCAGATAGATAAACTATAGTACAGGTCAGATAGACCATAGTACAGGTCAGATAGATAGACTATAGTACAGGTCAGATAGACTATAGTACAGGTCAGATAGATAGACTATAGTACAGGTCAGATAGACCATAGTACAGGTCAGATAGACCATAGTACAGGTCAGATAGACCATAGTACAGGTCAGATAGACCATAGTACAGGTCAGATAGATAGACTATAGTACAGGTCAGATAGACTATAGTACAGGTCAGATAGACCATAGTACAGGTCAGATAGATAGACTATAGTACAGGTCAGATAGACTATAGTACAGGTCAGATAGACTATAGTACAGGTCAGATAGACCATAGTACAGGTCAGATAGATAGACTATAGTACAGGTCAGATAGATAGACTATAGTACAGGTCAGATAGACTATAGTACAGGTCAGATAGACTATAGTACAGGTCAGATAGACCATAGTACAGGTCAGATAGACTATAGTACAGGTCAGATAGACCATAGTACAGGTCAGATAGACTATAGTACAGGTCAGATAGATAGACCATAGTACAGGTCAGATAGACTATAGTACAGGTCAGATAGACCATAGTACAGGTCAGATAGACCATAGTACAGGTCAGATAGACTATAGTACAGGTCAGATAGGTAGACTATAGTACAGGTCAGATAGATAGACCATAGTACAGGTCAGATAGACTATAGTACAGGTCAGATAGACCATAGTACAGGTCAGATAGATAGACTATAGTACAGGTCAGATAGATAGACTATAGTACAGGTCAGATAGACTATAGTACAGGTCAGATAGACTATAGTACAGGTCAGATAGGTAGACTATAGTACAGGTCAGATAGATAGACCATAGTACAGGTCAGATAGACTAAAGTACAGGTCAGATAGATAGACTATAGTACAGGTCAGATAGATAGACTATAGTACAGGTCAGATAGATAGAGCATAGTACAGGTCAGATAGACTGTAGTACAGGTCAGATAGATAGACTATAGTACAGGTCATATAGACTATAGTACAGGTCAGATAGATAGACTATAGTACAGGTCATATAGACTATAGTACAGGTCAGATAGACTAAAGTACAGGTCAGATATTTAATTGAAATAATATGTCAAACAAGATGTGCATTTTGTCCGAGGGGATAACATCATGAATTAAAACACATTCCCAAAAGGTTTTTCAATGGTAATTAGACCATAGATATCCCCAAGGTGCCATGTGCTTAACAAGCCTCCAATCACAAGGTTTTACTTGATCAAAACATCTCTAAGTGTTGGGAGATGTGAAATTGAGGATGCAAGACTTAATCAATTATTATTTATTTAACTAGGAAAGTCAGTTAAGAACAAGTTCTTATTTACAATGATAGCCTACCAGGGAACAACAGAATGACAGATTTTTACCTTGTCAGCTCGGGGATTCGATCCAGCAACCTTTCGATTACTGGCCCAACGCTCTAACCACTAGGCTACCCTGCCACCCCAAACTATAAACTCAGATTTCAAAATATAGGCTTACAATAGATCCTTTTAACTGTTGTTCCCTTATTTATCAGGGGGGGGGTTCAGACTGAGTTAGCTAACAGGCCTTCCTGCTCTAGTTTTTAATCAATGGTTTAGAGAGCCAATGGCACCCTATTCCCTATGTAGTGCACTACGTTTGACTAAGCCCTGGTCAAAAGTAGTGCACTACATAGGGAAAAGGGTGCCATTCTGGACACAAACACATAAGTGGATACTACGAAACAGTTCAGATCCCCACAATGGATCCCTGTCTTAGCTCCGCTGGTCACTACAGCCCTCCTACTTAAATACCATAGTGGCCTGTGTGAGGGCCGAGGGAGGGACTGGAGGGAGGGACTGGGGGAGGGACTGGGGGGAGGGACTGGGGGGAGGGACTGGGGGGAGGGACTGGGGCGTCTCGGTCATGACTGGTTTAATAAACGAGAATCTCTCGGAGACCGGCGATCCAAGGAAGAGAGGGAGATATAGTGTCCATCACAAATGGCACACTATTCCCTATTTAGTGCACTACTTTTGACCTGGACCTAGTCAAATGTAGTGAACTATATAGGGAATATGGTGCCATTTAGGACACTGACATAGAAGTTAGTTTTTTGTCACACTAACTGACTCATACTCAAATACACATGGTTAGCAGATGTTAATGCGAGTGTAGCGAACTGCAGCTTGTTGGCCGAATAAAGTGTTTTTCTAGAATACGTAGTTTATGTTGTCAACGGTTCGATTTCTTTCAAATGAAAACAGTTTATTAAATACGATTTAAATCATTATCTCGAAAGTAACCCAGCTATTGTTATTCAATGAGCTATTTGTGTGTCTCAATGCTAACTGAGTGCTTCTATTTTGTCTCTTGAATCCATCCTGGAGAGTACATTTTCACAGAGATGGCAAGATACATTATGCGAATATTCCCTCTCTTAACTCCCACAGCTCCAAATAATGGTGTCTGTCCCAAATTACACCCTATTCTCTGCATAGTGCACTTCTTTTGGTCAGGGCCCATAGAGCTCTGGTCAAAAGTAGTGCACTATATAGGGAATAGGTTGACATTGTGGACAGAACCCTTGTGCTCCCAACACAAGAATGGCTTTGTCTCCTTCAGACAATGTTTGGTGTTGTTGAGGAAATCTAATCACACAACACTAGAAACATGATCTACGGCCCCCTTTAATTACCCAGCATGCATCATTCTCCTTCACTAAATAAGGCCTTTGTTTTGGGTCCTCGAGTACCTCCACACATATCTGTCTTTGTAATTTGCTGTGTCACTGTTGATTGTCATATTCATTGTTGTCCTGTTTGTGAAAAGTGATGATGGGAGACATTTTGTGCCTTGTGTTTCTTGCAGAGGTACCTGCGGTGATGCTGATGTGGTGAAACTACGTGAGGCTCCGCCATCTTGGACCCTGATTTAGACTTGTAGTGCTGGGGGGGCAACAGTTATGGCTCAGTGTCAGTCATAAACATAACAAAATTGCAATAGTTCATTTTAAATCACAATTATTTAACTGTCATTCAAACAAGGGTTATGAATCATTAATGATTTTAGAGGTGTTTATGATGCCAGTAAACCTGTATATTTGAGGTTATTTTTTTAATTTCATATCGTGTCCTACGCATTTCATCTCTGTTGCACTGTTGTAAATGGATTCTAGCCTCAATGGAAGACTGAGTACCGCGCATTTGCATTATTCCTGAGAGTTTCCTAAAGGAGTGCAACTGTTTTGTAATGTAAAGAATGTGGCTCTTGTTGTGCTAGTTTTTATACTGATTATTGTCAACAGTACTTTTATGTTTAGTGTGAAAAGAAAACTTGCCTGCGTTATATACTGTATAACATTAACAATGAGATGAAAACAGACTTGTCTTCCACAGTGATCAGTTTTTTTTATTTAAGATATTAAAATGACATTTAGGCTTAGCTGTGATGAAGTAATATATAATAAGACTGAGAAAAGTTATTCATTTCAAATAAAAAGTTATCTTGTTTATGGGTATTTATTACACTTCTTTTATGTCACTTTTTTATCTTTAGCAACAACAAAAAAACATTTCATAAGCCATTCTGGTATTTTACTGATGTAACTTCATGAAAAAAAATCTGGGATATTGTAGGACTAACCATATGGCCATTTTGTAGGTCCATTTTTATAATTTGTAAAAATGCAACAAAAAAACGTCTAATTTAAGCAGGCTACCTAGTTATTAGTTACGTGTGATGGGGTAAACCCGGTACCACCGGTAGCTTTGTGGGATAAACGTTAAATGTGCAGCCATGTGCCGCCCACGGTCACGTCAGTGAGACAGGAACAAGGACACACCGTATCGTACTGTGGCATAACGCTGTTCATCTCGTTGGTTATGCAGCAATACTTTTATTTTCTCAGGATAGGAACGTTTCTGATTGCTATTTCTTTAACACTGCCAGCGGTGATTTCACTACTTGGATAAATCGGGATAAATTGATTTCGTCTATTGTTGCTCCAGATTGATGCTTTCATTCACGTGTGAGTATGGGACATTGTTGTTCAGATTGATCCAACAGACAAAGTACTGTATGTAGTCTATCACAGTAATTACAACGTTCATTAGACTGTTATTTTAGTTGTATACACTTTTAGAATTGACAACCAACCAACGAATAATTATAAAGTCATATTTTATAACCGAGGTAAAGTTTATATTCACACATTAGGATATTCATCAGACATTCGCCAAAAGCCATTTAAAGCTTTATAAATCAATAACTAATTCACCGTTTGTCACAGAATCATCAAACTAGATATGATTTAATCTATAAATGTCTAGTATACTTTTACAACCTTTGTTTTAAGGAAATATTCCAGTTTTGATGTTTTAGAAATACATTAAATCTATACAATGTCATTTAAAGCTTTATAAATCAATAACTAATTCACCGTTTGCACAGAATCATCAAACTAGATATGATTTCATCTATAAATGTCTAGTATACTTTTACAACCTTTGTTTTGAGGAAATATTCCAGTTTTGACTTGATAGAAATACATAAAATCTCAAATATTGCATTTAAAGATGAAGAAATCAATAACTAATTCAGTGATTGTCGCAGAAAAAAAGTGAAAATATGCATTTATTTGCAATAACTTGAAAGAAATGTTCATTTCAAGTGCGATTTGTACTATATGATGTCAGACAATGTTTACATTAAGTTGTACAATGTTCACAGTCTTAAATTGTATGCCAAAGTAATGTTTGTATTGTTTAGTGCAACAGTTCCACATTTTAAAGTAGTTACAAGGCACACCAGTTATGTATTTATATGTCTCCAATTTAACAGTTATTTATTTATACGTCTCCAATTTAACAGCCAATCATTTTCTATTTTGGCTTTGTTGAAGTCCTTTTTTTTGTCATCCCCAGACAAGCTGAATGGTACCATCTTCTGAGTTAATAGATTCAACTGTTTAACACTTACAGCCAAATGTTTAATACCCCGGGTATTCCCAGAACACATTCTGGAAAGTCTATAGATACACTGGTCACTTTATTAGGTACAACCCCCTATGCATCTGGAGCAGCGTGAATTCAGAACTGTTGATGAAACTTTTGCCCATCTTAATGTTTTCTTTTTATTGGCCGGTCTGAGATATGGCTTTTTCTTTGCAACTCTGCCTAGAAGGCCAGCATCCCGGAGTCGCCTCTTCACTGTTGACGTTGAGACTGGTGTTTTGCGGTGTACTATTTTAATGAAGCTGCCAGTTGAGGACTTGTGAGGCGTCTGTTTCTCAAACTAGACACTAAAGTACTTGTCCTCATGCTCAGTTGTGCACCGGGGCCTCCCACTCCTCTTTCTATTCTGGTTAGAACCAGTTTGCGCTGTTCTGTGAAGTGAGTAGTACAGAGCGTTGAGATCTTCAGTTTCTTGGCAATTTCACACATGGAATAGCCTTCATTTCTCAGAACAAGAATAGATTGACGAGTTTCAGAAGAAAGGTCTTTGTTTCTAGCCATTTTGAGCCTGTAATCGAACCCACAAATGCTGATGCTCCAGATTTAAAATAAATAAATAATTATTTCACCTTTATTTAACCAGGTAGGCTAGTTGAGAACAAGTTCTCATTTGCAACTGCGACCTGGCCAAGATAAAGCAAAGCAGTTCGACACAAACAACAACACAGAGTTACACATGGAATAAACAAACATACAGTCAATAATACAGTAGAAAAATCTATATACAGCATGTGCAAATGAGGTAGGATAAGAGAAGTAAGGCAATAAATAGGCCATGGTGGCGAAGGAATTACAATATAGCAATTAAACACTGGAATGGTAGGATGTGCAGAAGATGAATGTGCAAGTAGAGATACTGGGGTGCAAAAGAGCAAGATAAATAAATACAGTATGGGGATGAGGTAGATTGGATGGGTTATTTACAGATGAGCTATGTACAGGTGCAGTGATTGTCGTGGAAAATTGTCTTAAGAATATAATACTCTTACAAGAACTTTTGAATTCAATATAGGCTTTAATACAAAGTAGCAAACCGAGGTGGTCCGCGGAAACATCTAACTTCCCTGAGCATCGGCTCTGCTTTTATCCACATACAGCATGTGGGTACATCCCCTTAGCCCTTTCGCCACCATTGTCTTCCAACCCGAGTTTCTTTCTTGTTTACGCCTGATGATGCACACATCTGTTCCGGTTTGGATTACAATGGTGGCAGAACCCCCTAACTTATACAACAAAAATACACTTATTGCATATGGTTCACATGTCAGTCAATTTGCCATCATTCTTCTCCTGCTTTTCTCCCCCCTAAAATTAAACACCCACTGAACCTTCTTAAACACAGTCCTGCTTAGCATGCAGAGAAACTCCTCAAACAAGAGGGAGTTGGTGTGGTTGAATTTGTACGTATGCTTAACTTAATGTTTAGTTACTACTACTTTGGACCGTGTTGTTTTTTAACATTTTTTTAAAAAAATAATACGGGAGGGTTAATTAAAACACGTTACGTTGTCAGGTTAACGTCTACGAAATGGTGTCTTATTCATACTCAATTCATACTCATTGTCCTTGCTACTTCCTGCTATTCAATTATGTTTCTTCAGCATAGCAGCTGCATCTAGTTACATTACATTAACTCCCACATGATCTGTGAGCTGCTCTAACAGCTGGTGCTTAAAGCTAGTGAGGGAGGTAAGAGTCTCCAGCTTCAGAGATTTTTGCAGTTCGTTCCTGTCATTGGCAGCAGAGAACTGGAAGGAGAGATGGCCAAAGAAGGAATTGGCTTTGGGGGTGACCGGTGAGATATACCTGCTGGAGCGTGTGCTACGGGTGGGTGCTGCTATGGTGACCAGTGAGCTGAGATAAGGTGGGGCTTTACCTAGCAGAGACTTGTAAATGACCTGGAGCCAGTGGGTTTGGCGACGAGTATGAAGCGAGGGCCAGCCAACGAGAGCATACAGGTCGCAGTGGTGGGTAGTATATGGGGCTTTGGTGACAAAACGGATGGCACTGTGATAGACTGCATCCAATTTGTTGAGTAGAGTGTTGGAGGCTATTTTGTAAATGATATCGCCGAAGTCGAGGATTGGCAGGATGGTCAGTTTTACAAAGGTATGTTTGGCAGCATGAGTGAAGGATGCTTTGTTGCGAAATAGGAAGCTGATTCTAGATTTAATTTTCCATTGGAAATGTTTAATGTGAGTCTGGAAGGAGAGTTTACAGTCTAACCAGACACCTAGGTATTTGTAGTTGTCCACATATTCTAAGTCAGAACCGTCCAGAGTAGTGATGCTGGACGGGCGGGCAGGTGCGGGCAGCGATCGGTTGAAGAGCATGCATTTAGTTTTACTTGTATTTAGGAGCAGTTGGAGGCCACGGAAGGAGAGTTCTATGGCATTGAAGCTCGTCTGGAGGTTAGTTAACACAGTGTCAAACGAAGGGCCAGAAGTATACAGAATGGTGTCGTCTGTGTAGAGGTGGATCAGAGACTCACCAGCAGCAAGAGCGACATCATTGATGTATACAGAGAAGAGAGTCGGCCCAAGAATTGAACCCTGTGGCACCCCCATAGAGACTGCCAGAGGTCTGGACAACAGGCCCTCCGATTTGACACACTGAACTCTATCTGAGAAGTAGTTGGTGAACCAGGCGAGGTAGTCATTAGAGAAACCAAGGCTGTTGAGTCTGCCAATAAGAGTGTTGTGATTGACAGAGTCGAAAGCATTAGCCAGATCGATGAATACGGCTGCACAGTAATGTCTCTTATCGATGGCAGTTATGATATCATTTAGGACCTTGAGCGTGGCTGAGGTGCACCCATGACCAGCTCTGTAATCCCGTCTGGATTACTGCAACTCGCTGTTGGCTGGACTCCCTGCCTGTGCCATTAAACCCCTACAACTCATCCAGAACGCCGCAGCCCGTCTGGTGTTCAACCTTCCCAAGTTCTCTCACGTCACCCCGCTCCTCCGCTCTCTCCACTGGCTTCCAGTTGAAGCTCGCATCCGCTACAAGACCATGGTGATTGCCTACGGAGCTGTGAAGGGAACGGCACCTCCATACCTTCAGGCTCTGATCAGGCCCTACACCCAAACAAGGGCACTGCGTTCATCCACCACTGGCCTGCTGGCCCCCCTACCTCTGAGGAAGCACAGTTCCCGCTCAGCCCAGTCAAAACTGTTCGCTGCTCTGGCACCCAAATGGTGGAACAAGCTCCCTCACGACGCCAGGACAGCGGAGTCAATCACCACCTTCCGGAGACACCTGAAACCCCACCTCTTTAAGGAATACCTAGGATAGGATAAAGTAATCCTTCTAACCCCCCCCCCCCCCCCCCCCCCTTAAAAGATTTAGATGCACTATTGTAAAGTGGTTGTTCCACTGGATATCATAAGGTGAATGCACCATTTTGTAAGTCGCTCTGGATAAGAGCGTCTGCTAAATGACTTAAATGTAATGTAAATGTTATAGACTGTTTTCCCTGCTACCGCACGGCAAGCGGTACCGGAGTGCCAAGTCTAGGACCAAAAGGCTCCTCAACAGCTTCTACCCCCATGCCATTAATTAGACTGCTGAATAATTCATAAAAATCGCCACCGGACAATTTACATTGTGGTCTGGTGGTCTGGTGACAGGTACCTGTATCTGTACTGTACAGGTGTGGTCTGGTGACATGTACCTGTATCTGTACTGTACATGTGTGATCTGGTGACAGGTACCTGTATCTATACTGTACAGGTGTGATCTGGTGACAGGTACCTGTATCTGTACTGTACAGGTGTGGTCTGGTGACAGGTACCTGTATCTGTACTGTACAGGTGTGGTCTGGTGGTCTGGTGACAGGTAGCTGTATCTGTACTGTACAGGTGTGGTCTGGTGACAGGTACCTGTATCTGTACTGTACAGGTGTGGTCTGGTGGTCTGGTGACAGGTACCTGTATCTGTACTGTACAGGTGTGGTCTGGTGGTCTGGTGACAGGTACCTGTATCTATACTGTACAGGTGTGATCTGGTGACAGGTACCTGTATCTGTACTGTACAGGTGTGATCTGGTAACAGGTACCTGTATCTGTACTGTACAGGTGTGGTCTGGTGGTCTGGTGACAGGTACCTGTATCTGTACTGTACAGGTGTGATCTGGTGACAGGTACCTGTATCTGTACTGTACAGGTGTGGTCTGGTAACAGGTACCTGTATCTGTACTGTACAGGTGTGGTCTGGTGACAGGTACCTGTATCTGTACTGTACAGGTGTGATCTGGTGACAGGTACCTGTATCTATACTGTACAGGTGTGGTCTGGTGACAGGTACCTGTATCTATACTGTACAGGTGTGGTCTGGTGACAGGTACCTGTATCTGTACTGTACAGGTGTGGTCTGGTGACAGGTACCTGTATCTGTACTGTACAGGTGTGGTCTGGTGACAGGTACCTGTATCTGTACTGTACAGGTGTGATCTGGTGACAGGTACCTGTATCTATACTGTACAGGTGTGGTCTGGTGACAGGTACCTGTATCTATACTGTACACGTGTGGTCTGGTGACAGGTACCTGTATCTATACTGTACAGGTGTGGTCTGGTAACAGGTACCTGTATCTGTACTGTACAGGTGTGGTCTGGTGGTCTGGTGACAGGTACCTTTATCTATACTGTACAGGTGTGATCTGGTGACAGGTACCTGTATCTGTACTGTACAGGTGTGGTCTGGTGGTCTGGTGACAGGTACCTGTATCTGTACTGTACAGGTGTGGTCTGGTGGTCTGGTGACAGGTACCTGTATCTGTACTGTATAGGTGTGATCTGGTGACAGGTACCTGTATCTGTACTGTACAGGTGTGGTCTGGTGGTCTGGTGAGAGGTACCTGTATCTGTACTGTACAGGTGTGGTCTGGTGACAGGTACCTGTATCTATACTGTACAGGTGTGGTCTGGTGGTCTGGTGACAGGTACCTGTATCTATACTGTACAGGTGTGATCTGGTAACAGGTACCTGTATCTATACTGTACAGGTGTGATCTGGTAACAGGTAGCTGTATCTGTACTGTACAGGTGTGGTCTGGTGGTCTGGTGACAGGTACCTGTATCTATACTGTACAGGTGTGATCTGGTAACAGGTACCTGTATCTGTACTGTACAGGTGTGGTCTGGTGACAGGTACCTGTATCTATACTGTACACGTGTGGTCTGGTGACAGGTACCTGTATCTGTACTGTACAGGTGTGATCTGGTGACAGGTACCTGTATCTGTACTGTACAGGTGTGATCTGGTAACAGGTACCTGTATCTGTACTGTACAGGTGTGGTCTGGTGGTCTGGTGACAGGTACCTGTATCTATACTGTACAGGTGTGATCTGGTGACAGGTACCTGTATCTGTACTGTACAGGTGTGATCTGGTAACAGGTACCTGTATCTGTACTGTACAGGTGTGGTCTGGTGGTCTGGTGACAGGTACCTGTATCTGTACTGTACAGGTGTGATCTGGTGACAGGTACCTGTATCTATACTGTACAGGTGTGATCTGGTAACAGGTACCTGTATCTATACTGTACAGGTGTGGTCTGGTGACAGGTACCTGTATCTGTACTGTACAGGTGTGGTCTGGTGGTCTGGTGACAGGTACCTGTATCTGTACTGTACAGGTGTGATCTGGTGACAGGTACCTGTATCTGTACTGTACAGGTGTGGTCTGGTGACAGGTACCTGTATCTGTACTGTACAGGTGTGGTCTGGTGACAGGTAGCTGTATCTGTACTGTACACGTGTGGTCTGGTGACAGGTACCTGTATCTATACTGTACACGTGTGGTCTGGTGACAGGTACCTGTATCTATACTGTACAGGTGTGATCTGTTAACAGGTACCTGTATCTGTACTGTACAGGTGTGATCTGGTGACAGGTACCTGTATCTGTACTGTACAGGTGTGGTCTGACAGGTGTGATCTGGTGACAGGTACCTGTATCTGTACTGTACAGGTGTGGTCTGGTGACAGGTACCTGTATCTGTACTGTACAGGTGTGGTCTGGTGTCTGGTGACAGGTACCTGTATCTGTACTGTACAGGTGTGGTCTGGTGACAGGTACCTGTATCTGTACTGTACAGGTGTGGTCTGGTGGTCTGGTGACAGGTACCTTTATCTATACTGTACACGTGTGATCTGGTGACATGTACCTGTATCTGTACTGTACAGGTGTGGTCTGGTGGTCTGGTGACAGGTACCTGTATCTGTACTGTACAGGTGTGGTCTGGTGGTCTGGTGACAGGTACCTTTATCTATACTGTACACGTGTGATCTGGTAACAGGTACCTGTATCTGTACTGTACAGGTGTGGTCTGGTGACAGGTACCTGTATCTATACTGTACAGGTGTGATCTGGTGACAGGTATCTGTATCTGTACTGTACAGGTGTGGTCTGGTGACAGGTACCTGTATCTGTACTGTACAGGTGTGGTCTGGTGGTCTGGTGACAGGTACCTGTATCTATACTGTACAGGTGTGATCTGGTGACAGGTACCTGTATCTGTACTGTACAGGTGTGGTCTGGTGGTCTGGTGACAGGTACCTGTATCTGTACTGTACAGGTGTGGTCTGGTGGTCTGGTGACAGCTACCTGTATCTGTACTGTACAGGTGTGATCTGGTGACAGATACCTGTATCTATACTGTACAGGTGTGATCTGGTAACAGGTACCTGTATCTGTACTGTACAGGTGTGGTCTGGTGGTCTGGTGACAGGTACCTGTATCTGTACTGTACAGGTGTGGTCTGGTGGTCTGGTGACAGGTACCTGTATCTGTACTGTACAGGTGTGGTCTGGTGGTCTGGTGACAGGTACCTGTATCTGTACTGTACAGGTGTGGTCTGGTGGTCTGGTGACAGGTACCTTTATCTATACTGTACAGGTGTGATCTGGTGACATGTACCTGTATCTGTACTGTACAGGTGTGGTCTGGTGACAGGTACCTGTATCTGTACTGTACAGGTGTGGTCTGGTGACAGGTACCTGTATCTGTACTGTACAGGTGTGATCTGGTGACAGGTACCTGTATCTGTACTGTACAGGTGTGGTCTGGTGGTCTGGTGACAGGTACCTGTATCTATACTGTACAGGTGTGATCTGGTGACATGTACCTGTATCTGTACTGTACAGGTGTGGTCTGGTGACAGGTACCTGTATCTGTACTGTACAGGTGTGGTCTGGTGGTCTGGTGACAGGTACCTGTATCTGTACTGTACAGGTGTGGTCTGGTGACAGGTACCTGTATCTGTACTGTACAGGTGTGGTCTGGTGGTCTGGTGACAGGTACCTGTATCTGTACTGTACAGGTGTGGTCTGGTGGTCTGGTGACATGTACCTGTATCTATACTGTACAGGTGTGGTCTGGTGACAGGTACCTGTATCTGTACTGTACAGGTGTGGTCTGGTGGTCTGGTGACAGGTAGCTGTATCTATACTGTACAGGTGTGGTCTGGTGACAGGTACCTGTATCTGTACTCTACAGGTGTGGTCTGGTGGTCTGGTGACAGGTACCTGTATCTATACTGTACAGGTGTGGTCTGGTGACAGGTACCTGTATCTGTACTGTACAGGTGTGGTCTGGTGGTCTGGTGACAGGTACCTTTATCTGTACTGTACAGGTGTGGTCTGGTGACAGGTACCTGTATCTGTACTGTACAGGTGTGGTCTGGTGACAGGTACCTGTATCTGTACTGTACAGGTGTGGTCTGGTGGTCTGGTGACAGGTACCTGTATCTGTACTGTACAGGTGTGGTCTGGTGATAGGTACCTGTATCTGTACTGTACAGGTGTGGTCTGGTGACAGGTACCTGTATCTGTACTCTACAGGTGTGGTCTGGTGACAAGTACCTGTGTGTGTACTCTACAGGTGTGGTCTGGTGACAGGTACCTGTATCTGTACTGTACAGGTGTGGTCTGGTGACAGGCACCTGTGTGTGTACTCTACAGGTGCGAGTTTTTGACCTTTGTCTGTCGGTCTGTCTATCCAGGTGTGTGCTGGTGACACTTTTTCATGGAGATGCAGGTGGTGCAGCGGGCCAGGGAGACCTTCCTTACCAGGAGGTCGCGACCCCTGGAGTTCAGAGTTCAGCAGCTCAAGTCCCTCCAGAGGATGATCACAGACAGACAGGGAGAGATTGCCACCGCCCTCAAACAGGACATCAACAGGGTAAAATCTTCGCACTGGACTTATCAGGGTTGGGGTCAATTAAAAAGTAAAGACAAACAATTCAGGAAGTAAAGTGAAATTGCCCTATGGGCCCATAGATCTCTACGGGCCCTGTTCCATTTGGAATGCGTCCTATATCTCACATCAAGAAACCTCACTTTGCGTTCCACAGAGCCAGTACGACACTCCGCTGTTGGAGCTGATCGGCCTGGAGAATGAGATTAGCCTGGCTGTGTCGAAGCTGGCGCAGTGGGATGCTCCTCGGCCAGTAGAGAAGAGCCTCCTCACCATCTCAGACCAGGTACAGTATGGACGACGTATCATCGAACTACATCAGTCCTTTACAGCAGTCATTTACACTTAACTACACTCTTTAGAGAGAAGGTCCTACGGCTGTCCCCATGAGAGAAGCATTTGAATAACCCCTCACACAGAGGGTTCTATATGAAACCCAAAAGGGTTCTACCTGGTTCTCAAAAGGGTTCTTCAAAGGGTTCTCCCAAACCATTTAGCCACGGACTGAGAGGATTAATACAGTTTCATGTAATTGAAGGTGTACATCCAGCCAGAGCCCCTGGGAGTGGTCCTCATCATTGGGGCCTGGAACTACCCCTGGGCCCTCACCCTGCAGCCCCTGGTCGGGGCCATCGCTGCTGGTACGCCCCCCCATGTTTATCTTTCCCCTCTATTCCTATTCCTCCATAGCTGTGTTTATTTTCAGCGTTACCTTAGATTGTAAACTGTCATGGTCAAAACATATAGATTCAATGGTTATAAAGATAGGGAGAGGTCTGACCGTAATAAAGAGATGACACCACACTCCAAAAAGCAAGTCCTGCAGGCTCTAGTTTTGTCTAATCTTGATTATTGTCCAGTCGTATGGTCAAGTGCTGCAAGGAAAGACCTAGTTAAGCTGCAGCTGGACCAGAACAGAGCGGCACGTCTTGCTCTTCATTGTAATCAGAGGGCTGATATAAATACTGTGCATGCCAGTCTCTCTTGGCTAAGAGTTGAGCAGAGACTGACTGCATCACTTCTTCTCTTTATAAGAAACAATGTGTTGAAAATCCCAAATTGTCAATTTACACACAGCTCTGACACACACACTTATCCCACCAGACATGCCACCAGGGGTCTTTTCACAGTCCCCAAATCCAGAACAAATTCAAGAAAGCGTACAGTATTATATAGAGCCCTTATTGCATGGGCTCTTCCTTCCATCTCATATTCCTCAAATAAACTGCAAACCTGGTTTCAAAAAACAGATAAAGCAACACCTGGCGGCACAACGCCTCTCCCCTATTGGACCTAGATAGTTTGTGTGTATGCATTGATATGTAGGCTACATGTGCCTTCAAAAAAAAATGGATGACAGTAGTTCTGTCCTTGAGCGGTTCTTGTCCATTGATGTTCTGTATTATGTCATTCTGTATTATGTTTCATGTTTTGTGTGGACCCCAGGAAGAGTAGCTGCTGCTTTTGTAACAGCTAATGGGGATCCTAATAAAATACCCACAATACCCTTAGTTCTTCCCGTTAGTTCTTCAGCTGCCCTCCCCTCCCCCCCTTAGTTCTTCAGCTGTCCCCCCTCCCCCATTAGTTCTTCAGCTGTCCCCCCTCCCCCTTAGTTCTTCAGCTGTCCCCCCCTCCCCCCTTAGTTCTTCAGCTGTCCCCCCCTCCCCCATTAGTTCTTCAGCTGTCCCCCCTCCCCCCTTAGTTCTTCAGCTGTCCCCCCCTCCCCCATTAGTTCTTCAGCTGTCCCCCCTCCCCCCTTAGTTCTTCAGCTGTCCCCCCCTCCCCCCTTAGTTCTTCAGCTGCCCTCCCCTGCCCCTTCGTTCTTCCCATTAGTTCTTCAGCTGTCCCCCCCTCCCCCCTTAGTTCTTCAGCTGTCCCCCCCTCCCCCCTTAGTTCTTCAGCTCTCCCCCCTCCCCCCTTAGTTCTTCAGCTGTCCCCCCTCCCCCCTTAGTTCTTCAGCTGTCCCCTCCCCCTTAGTTCTTCAGCTGTCCCCTCCCTTAGTTCTTCAGCTGGCCCCTCCCTTAGTTCTTCAGCTGGCCCCTCCCTTAGTTCTTCAGCGGGCCCCTCTCTTAGGTCTTCAGCTGGCCCCTCCCTTAGTTCATCAGCGGGCCCCTCCCTTAGGTCTTCAGCTGTCCCCTCCCTGAGTTCTTCAGCTGGCCCCTCCCTAGTTCTTCAGCGGGCCCCTCCCTTAGGTCTTCAGCTGTCCCCTCCCTGAGTTCTTCAGCTGGCCCCCCCCCCCTTAGTTCTTCAGCTGCCGCCCCTCCCCCGTTAGTTCTTCAGCTGGCCCCTCCCTTAGTTCTTCAGCTGGCCCCTCCCTTAGTTCTTCAGCTGGCCCCTCCCTTAGTTCTTCAGCTGGCCCCTCTCTTAGTTCTTCAGCTGGCCCCTCCCTTAGTTCTTCAGCTGGCCCCTCCCTTAGTTCTTCAGCTGGCCCCTCCCTTAGTTCTTCAGCGGGCCCCTCTCTTAGGTCTTCAGCTGGCCCCTCCCTTAGTTCTTCAGCTGTCCCCTCCCTTAGTTCTTCAGCCGCCCCCCTCCCTTAGTTCTTCAGCCGGCCCCCTCCCTTAGTTCTTCAGCCGGCCCCCTCCCTTAGTTCTTCAGCTGGCCCCTCCCTGAGTTCTTCAGCTGGCCCCTCACCTTAGTTCTTCAGCTGGCCCCTCCCTTAGTTCTTCAGCTGGCCCCTCCCTTAGTTCTTCAGCTGGCCCCTCCCTTAGTTCTTCAGCTGGCCCCTCCCTTAGTTCTTCAGCTGTCCCCTCCCTTAGTTCTTCAGCTGGCCCCTCCCTTAGTTCTTCAGCTGGCCCCTCCCTTAGTTCTTCAGCTGGCCCCTCCCTTAGTTCTTCAGCTGGCCCCTCCCTTAGTTCTTCAGCTGGCCCCTCCCTTAGTTCTTCAGCTGGCCCCTCCCTTAGTTCTTCAGCTGGCCCCTCCCTGAGTTCTTCAGCTGGCCCCTCCCTGAGTTCTTCAGCTGGCCCCTCCCTGAGTTCTTCAGCTGGCCCCTCCCTGAGTTCTTCAGCTGGCCCCTCCCTGAGTTCTTCAGCTGGCCCCTCCCTGAGTTCTTCAGCCGGCCCCTCCCTTAGTTCTTCAGCTGGCCCCTCCCTGAGTTCTTCAGCTGGCCCCTCCCTGAGTTCTTCAGCTGGCCCCTCCCTGAGTTCTTCAGCTGGCCCCTCCCTTAGTTCTTCAGCTGGACCCTCCCTTAGTTCTTCAGCTGGACCCTCCTTTAGTTCTTCAGCTGGCCCCTCCCTTAGTTCTTCAGCTGGGCCCTCCCTTAGTTCTTCAGCTGGGCCCTCCATTAGTTCTTCAGCTGGCCCCTCTCTTAGTTCTTCAGCTGGCCCCTCCCTTAGTTCTTCAGCTGGGCCCTCCATTAGTTCTTCAGCTGGCCCCTCCCTTAGTTCTTCAGCTGGACCCTCCTTTAGTTCCAACTCTTGCCGCCTCTGTGTAGTTGTCTATTATTCAGCTATATCTCTCATCCCTCACAGACATGCACGCAGACACACACACCACAGGAGGTTTGTGGCACCTTAATTGGGGAGGACCGGCTCATGGTAATGGCTGGAGCAGAATAGGTGGAATGGTATCAAACACAGGGTTTCTATGGTTTCCATGTGTTTGATGTCATTCCATTTGCTCCGTTCCAGACATGATTATGAGCCGTCCCCCCCTCAACAGCCTCCACTGACAACACTCACCATTTCCCACCTCCCTTGTTGTCTTGTATTCTCAGAGAGGAAGAGGTGAAGCGAGAGGCTTTTCTGCGCCCATACTTTGTCCACGAAAATATGCCCACAAAGTGAGGTATTTTTGTGTGGATGTAGAAAATAGTAAAAATAGAGAAAAACCCTTGAATGAGTAGGTGTGTCCAAACTTTTGTCTGGTAGTCTACATGGGGATGGTTTTTGGACACCCTCCCACAAGTCCAGAGCTATAACTGAGTCCAGTTGTTGATGAGCAAAGACAGAGATGTTGGCAGATGTCCGGCCCCCTAGTAACCTCCTTAGCAACCTATCAAGGCAAAGGTCACACAGGTCAGAGAAAATTTGAGAAGCAGGTTTATGGTACCACTAGATCAGGGGTGGACAACTCCAGTCCTCGGGGGGCCTGATTAGTGTCACACATTTTCTCCATCCCTTAGCAAACACAGCTGATGAATCAAATTGCATTCTGAACTGAAGATCATAAGTAGGTGATTATTGGAGTCAGGTGTGTTAGCTGGGGCAAAACTGTGACACCAATCAGGCCCTGGAGGACTGGAGTTGCCCACCCCTGTTCTAGGGACTCTCAGGCCCTCCGGTTGAGGGGGATGGGGGAGTAGAGTGTGCAACTCAGGGTTCTGAGGTGTTGATAACAGGAATTCGTAAACTAGTCAACTGGGTGGGGATTCCTATGAGTTGGGAGCAATCAGCCAATGAAGAAGAAGAAAATTGATTACTTTAAAATCATTGGTGGAAAAAGTACCCAATTATCATATGTGAGTAAAAGTAAAGTGCCTTAATAGAAAATGACTCAAGTAAAAGTGAAAAATCCCCCAGGTAAATACTACTTGAGTAAAGTATTTGGTTTTAAATATACATAAGTATCAAAAGTAAATGTAATTGCTAAAATATACTTAAGTATCAAAAGTAAAAGTATAAATCATTTTAAATTCCTTATATTAAGCAAGCCAGATGGAACTATTTTTTAAATGTATTTATGGATAGCCAGGGGAAAACTCCAACACTCAGACATCATTTAGAAACGAAGCATGTGTGTAGTGAGTCCTCCAGATCAGAGGCAGTAGGGATGACCAGGGATGTTCTCTGTTTAGTGAGTCCTCCAGATCAGAGGCAGTAGGGATGACCAGGGATGTTCTCTGTTTAGTGAGTCCTCCAGATCAGAGGCAGTAGGGATGACCAGGGATGTTCTCTGTTTAGTGAGTCCTCCAGATCAGAGGCAGTAGGGATGACCAGGGATGTTCTCTGTTTAGTGAGTCCTCCAGATCAGAGGCAGTAGGGATGACCAGGGATGTTCTCTGTTTAGTGAGTCCTCCAGATCAGAGACAGTAGGGATGACCAGGGATGTTCTCTGTTTAGTGAGTCCTCCAGATCAGAGGCAGTAGGGATGACCAGGGATGTTCTCTGTTTAGTGAGTCCTCCAGATCAGAGGCAGTAGGGATGACCAGGGATGTTCTCTGTTTAGTGAGTCCTCCAGATCAGAGGCAGTAGGGATGGACCAGGGATGTTCTCTGTTTAGTGAGTCCTCCAGATCAGAGGCAGTAGGGATGGACCAGGGATGTTCTCTGTTTAGTGAGTCCTCCAGATCAGAGGCAGTAGGGATGGACCAGGGATGTTCTCTGTTTAGTGAGTCCTCCAGATCAGAGGCAGTAGGGATGGACCAGGGATGTTCTCTGTTTAGTGAGTCCTCCAGATCAGAGGCAGTAGGGATGGACCAGGGATGTTCTCTGTTTAGTGAGTCCTCCAGATCAGAGGCAGTAGGGATGACCAGGGATGTTCTCTGTTTAGTGAGTCCTCCAGATCAGAGGCAGTAGGGATGACCAGGGATGTTCTCTGTTTAGTGAGTCCTCCAGATCAGAGGCAGTAGGGATGACCAGGGATGTTCTCTGTTTAGTGAGTCCTCCAGATCAGAGGCAGTAGAGACGACCAGGGATGTTCTCTGTTTAGTGAGTCCTCCAGATCAGAGGCAGTAGGGACGACCAGGGATGTTCTCTGTTTAGTGAGTCCTCCAGATCAGAGGCAGTAGGGACGACCAGGGATGTTATCTGTTTAGTGAGTCCTCCAGATCAGAGGCAGTAGGGACGACCAGGGATGTTCTCTGTTTAGTGAGTCCTCCAGATCAGAGGCAGTAGGGACGACCAGGGATGTTCTCTGTTTAGTGAGTCCTCCAGATCAGAGGCAGTAGGGACGACCAGGGATGTTCTCTGTTTAGTGAGTCCTCCAGATCAGAGGCAGTAGAGAGGACCAGGGATGTTCTCTGTTTAGTGAGTCCTCCAGATCAGAGGCAGTAGAGAGGACCAGGGATGTTCTCTGTTTAGTGAGTCCTCCAGATCAGAGGCAGTAGAGAGGACCAGGGATGTTCTCTGTTTAGTGAGTCCTCCAGATCAGAGGCAGTAGAGAGGACCAGGGATGTTCTCTGTTTAGTGAGTCCTCCAGATCAGAGGCAGTAGGGATGACCAGGGATGTTCTCTGTTTAGTGAGTCCTCCAGATCAGAGGCAGTAGGGATGACCAGGGATGTTCTCTGTTTAGTGAGTCCTCCAGATCAGAGGCAGTAGAGAGGACCAGGGATGTTCTCTGTTTAGTGAGTCCTCCAGATCAGAGGCAGTAGGGATGACCAGGGATGTTCTCTGTTTAGTGAGTCCTCCAGGTCAGAGGCAGTAGGGATGACCAGGGATGTTCTCTGTTTAGTGAGTCCACCAGATCAGAGGCAGTAGGGATGACCAGGGATGTTCTCTGTTTAGTGAGTCCTCCAGATCAGAGGCAGTAGGGATGACCAGGGATGTTCTCTGTTTAGTGAGTTCTCCAGATCAGAGGCAGTGGGGATGACCAGGGATGTTCTCTGTTTAGTGAGTCCTCCAGATCAGAGGCAGTAGGGATGACCAGGGATGTTCTCTGTTTA
Source organism: Salmo salar (assembly GCF_965601325.2). Lineage (NCBI taxonomy): Eukaryota > Metazoa > Chordata > Actinopteri > Salmoniformes > Salmonidae > Salmo > Salmo salar. The sequence goes on from NC_138310.1 coordinate 88,499,127, forward strand.
GTGAGTCCTCCAGATCAGAGGCAGTAGGGATGACCAGGGATGTTCTCTGTTTAGTGAGTCCTCCAGATCAGGGGCAGTAGGGATGACCAGGGATGTTCTCTGTTTAGTGAGTCCTCCAGATCAGAGGCAGTAGGGATGACCAGGGATGTTCTCTGTTTAGTGAGTCCTCCAGATCAGAGGCAGTAGGCATGACCAGAGATGTTCTCTTGATAGGTGTGTGAATTATAAATTGTTCTGTCCTACTAAGCATTCAAAATGTAACGAGTAGTTTTGGGTGTCAGGGAAAATGTATGGAGTAAAAAGTACATTCTTTTTTTTATTTTATTTATTTAACCTTTATTTAACTAGGCAAGTCAGTTAAGAACAAATTATTATTTACAATGACGGCCTACTCTGGGACAAAACCAAAAGGCAAAAGGCCTCCTGCAGGGACGGGGGCCTGGGATTAGAAAATATAAATAAATACAATATAAATATAGGACAAAACACACATCACAACAAGAGAGACAACACAAAACTACATAAAGAGAGACCCAACACAACAACATGGCAAGGCAGCAACACATGACAACACAGCATTGCAGCAACACAACATGACAACAACATGGTAGCAACACATAACAATACAGGATGGTTGCAACACATGACAACACAGCATGGTAGAAACACAACATAACAACAACATGGTAGCAACACAACATGGTAGCAGCACAAAACATGGTACAAACATTATTGGGCACAGTCAACAGCACAAAGGTCAAGAAGGAAGAGACAACAATACATCACGCGAAGCAACCACAACTGTCAGTAAGAGTGTCCATGATTGAGTCTTTGAATGAAGAGATTGAGTTAAAACGTTCCAGTTTGAGTGTTTGCTACAGCTCGTTCCAGTCGCTAGCTGCCGTGCACTGAAAGAGGAGGGACCCAGGGATGTGTGTGTTTTGGGGACCTTTAACAGAATGTGACTGGCAGAATGGGTGTTGTATGTGGAGGATGAGGACTGCAGTAGATATCTCAGATAGGGGGGAGTGAGGCCTAAGAGGGTTTTATAAATAAGCATCAACCAGTGGGTCTTGCGACGTGTAAACAGAGATGACCAGTTTAGAGGAATATAGAGTGCAGTGATGTGTCCTATAAGGAGCATTGGTGGAAAATCTGATGGCCAAATGGTAAAGAACATCTAGCCGCTCGAGAGCACCCTTACCTGCCGATCTATAAATTATGTCTCTGTAATTTAGCATGGGTAGGATGGTCATCTGAATCAGGGTTAGTTTGGCAGCTGGGGTGAAAGAAGAGCGATTACGATAAAGGAAACCAAGTCTAGATTTCACTTTAGCCTGCAGCTTTGATATGTGCTGAGAGAAGGACAGTGCACCGTCTAGCCATACTCCCAAGTACTTGTATGAGGTGACTACCTCAAGCTCTAAACCCCCCTTTGTTTTGGAGGTGTTCAGAACAAGGTTAAGGGTAGAGAAAGTTTGTTGGATACTAAGAAAGCTTTGTTGTAGAGCATTTTACACAAAATCGAGGGGCCAGCTGAGTATAAGACTGTATCATCTGCATATAAATGGATGAGAGAGCTTCCTACTGCCTGAGCTATGTTGTTGATGTAAATTGAGAAGAGCGTGGGGCCTAGGATTGAGCCTTTGGGTACTTCCTTGGTGACAGGCATTGGCTGAGACAGCAGATTTTCTGACTTTATACACTGCACTCTTTGAGAGAGGTAGTTAGCAAACCAGGCCAAAGACCCCTCAGAGACACCAATACTCCTTAGCCAGCCCACAAGAATGGAATGGTCTACTGTATCAAAAGCTTTGGCCAAGTGAATAAAACAGCAGCAGAATATTGCTTGGAATCAAGGGCAATGATGACATCATTGAAGACCTTTTAAGGTTGCAGTGACACATCCATAACCTGAGCAGAAACCAGATTGCATACCAGAGAGAATACTATAGACATCAAGAGGACAAAATAGAAATAGGCCTATAACAGGTAGGACCAGCTTGATCTCCCCCTTTAAATAAAGGACAAACCGTGGCTGTCTTCTAAACAACCTGAGATTAGTTTAATGCTAGCTAGCAACTTACCTTGGCTTCTTACTGCATTCGCATAACAGGCAGGCTCCTCGTGGAGTGCAATGTAAAGCAGGTGGTTAGAGTGTTGGACAAGTAAGGTTGCAAGATTGAAGGCCGTTAACCCACCGTTGCTAGGCCGTCATTGAAAATAAGAATGTGTTCTTAACTGACTTGCCTAGTTAAATTAAGGAGTAAAAAATAAATAATAATAATAAATAAAATCGGCAAATCGGTGTCCAAAAATACCGATTACCGATTGTTATGAAAACTTGAAATCGGCCCTAATTAATCTGCCATTCCGATTAATCGGTCGACCTCTAGTTTGGAGTCCTACCTTGTGGGATTGGTGATAATCTGAGAACGATTTAGGGAGTCCCATTGCTTTAGGACTTGGTCAGGTGGTTTAAGCATGTCCCAGTTTAGGTCACCTAGCAGGACAAATTCAAACTTAGTGTAAGGGGCCAGGAGAGATGCTGTCTAGGCAATGCATAGATTTGGGCTTATTTACCTGACAATAACATTTTGTAGCACATTTATTAATAGACTGTGTATATAAACACCCTGTCTGAGATGTAGGGTACAGGCCGGTTCTGATGGAAGACAATAGCATCCAGCAACAGTCAACAAAGAGCTATTTGAAAGTTTAATGCTTAAAACCAGCAAATCAAATTGTTTGGGGACAGACTTGGTGGAGACAACCGGGCACTGAAGGTGATCCTTGGTAAAGATTGCCACCACCACCAGCTTTGGAAGATCTGTCTAGAAGGCCCTTCTTGCCTAATTGGTATGTCGCAAACTAGATTTGGTGTTCTTTCCATAAGTGGTGATCCTAACTGACCTAAAACAGGGAATGTTTACGAGGATTAAACGTCAGGAATTGTGAAAAACTGAGTTTAAATGTATTTGGCTAAGGTGTATGTAAACTTCCAACTTCAACTGTATATATACAGTGTTGTAATGATGTGCAAATGGTTAAAGTACAAAAGGGAAAATTAAAAATAAATAAATATGGATTGTATTTACAATGGTGTTTGTTCTTCACTGGTTGCCCTTTTCTTGTGGCAATATCTTGCTACTGTGATGGCACACTGTGGTATTTCACCCAGTAGATATGGGAGTTTTTCAAAATCGGGTTTGTTTTCGAATTCTTTGTGAATCTGTGTAATCTAAGGGGAAATATTTGTCTCTAATAAGGTCATACTTTTGTCAGGAGGTTAGGAAGTGCAGCTCAGTTTGCACCTGATTTTGTGGGCAGTGTGCACATAGCCTGTCTTCTCTTGACAGCCAGGTCTGCCTACGGCGGCCTTTCTGAATAGCAAGGCTGTGCTCACTGAGTCTGTACATAGTCAAAGCTTTTCTTCATTTTGTGTCAGTCACAGTGGTCAGGTATTATGCCACTGTGTACTCTCTGTTTAGGGCCAGATAGCATTCTAGTTTGCTCCGTTTTTTGTTAAATCTTTCCAATGTGTCAAGTAATTATCTTTTTGTTTTCTCATGATTTGGTTGGGTCTAATTGTGTTGCGCTTCTGGGGCTCTATGGGAATCGGCTCTTTTCTGGATTTTGATAATTAGCGGGTATCGGCTTAATTCTGCAATGCATGCATTATGTGGTGTTTTACGTTGTACATGGAGGATATTTTTGCGAATTCTGCATACAGAGTCTCAATTTTGTGTTCGTTCCATTTTGTGAATTCGTGGTTCGTGAGCGGCCCCAGACCTCACAAAAAAGGCAATGGGTTCTATAACTGATTCAAGTATTTTTTGCCAGATCCTAACTGGTATGTCACATTTTATGTTCCTTTTGATGGCATAGAATGCCCTTCTTGCCTTGTCTCTGAGATTGTTCACAGCTTTGTGGAAGTTACCTGTGGCGCTGATGTTTAGGCCGAGGCATGTATAGTTTTTTTGTGTGCTCTAGGGTAACGGTGTCTAGATGGAATTTGTATTTGTGGTTCTGGTGACTGGACCTTTTGTGGAACACCATTATTTTGGTCTTGCTGAGATTTACTGTCAGGGCCCAAGTCTGGCAGAATCTGTGCAGAAGATCTAGGTGCTGATGTAGGCCCTCCTTGGTTGGGGACAGATCTAGGTGCTGCTGTAGGCCCTCCTTGGTTGGGGACAGATCTAGGTGCTGCTGTAGGCCCTCCTTGGTTGGGGATAGATCTAGGTGCTGCTGTAGGCCCTCCTTGGTTGGGGACAGATCTAGGTGCTGATGTAGGCCCTCCTTGGTTGGTGACAGAAGCACCAGATCATCAGTAAAGAGTAGACATTTGACTTCAGATTCTAGTAGGTTGAGGCCGGGTGCTGCAGACTGTTCTAGTGCCCTCGCCAATTCATTGATATATATGTTGAAGAGGGTGGGGCTTAAGCTGCATCCCTGTCTCACCCCACGGCCCTGTGGAAATAAATGTGTGACTTCCATATGCGTATATGTGTGACTTCCATGTTGAGGCCCTCTTTGCGGGGGTGGGGTGCATGGGGTGGGCAGGAAGGGCATAGGTCTGATCTGAGGGGGCCTAAATGTGGGTGTGGGCATGGTTGACTTGGGGAGGATGGGTGGGGGTGTGGATGTTGTTGGTCTTATTGTGTTATGTAGGTCCTCTATGTGTAGGTCCGGGGGTCGGGGGGCACTGCTTCCTTGTATAGGTGGACCGGGTCATAGACGCTGGTCAAGTCCAGGGTGGAGTGGTGGGCCAGGAAAACATTTGGTTTTGAGGCACAGTCATGGGAAATAGTCATGGGAAATACCCCAGTCATAAACTGTTCTCTCTACTACCGCATGGCAAGCGGTACCGGAGTGCCAAGTCTAGGACAACAAGGCTTCTCCACAGTTTTTACCCCCAAGCCATAAGACTCCTGAACCTGGTAATCAAATGGCTACCCGGACTATTTGCATTGTGCCCCCCCCCCCAACCCCTCTTTTTACGCTGCTGCTACTCTATGTTTATCATATATGCATAGTCACTTTAACTATACATTTATGTACATACTACTTCAATTGGGCTGACCAACCAGTGTTCCCGCACATTGGCTAACAGGGCTATTTGCATTGTGTCCCACCACCCTCCAACCCCTCTTTTTACACTACTGCTACTCTCTGTTCATCATATATGCATAGTTACTTTAACCATTTAACCGGTGTCTGTATGTAGCCTGACTACTTTTAAAGCCTCACTACTGTATATAGCCTCACTACTTTTATAGCCTCACTACTGTATATAGCCTGTCTTTTTACTGTTGATTTATTTCTTTACTTACCTATTGTTCACCTAATACCTTTTTTGCACTATTGGTTAGAGCCTGTAAGTAAGCATTTCACCTGTTGTATTCGGCGCACGTGACAAATAAACTTTGATTTGATTTGATACTTGCGTTTACCCGCTGTATGGTAGCAGGGTGGAAGTATTTTCATGGTAGCAGGGTGGATGGTAGCAGGGTGGATGGTAGCAGGGTGGAAGTCTTTTCGTGGTAGCAAGGTGGAGATAACCACTTGTGCATTGGGGAAAGTAGAAGAAGCTTTTTCAATCACTCCCTTCAGTGCTGTGGCCACCCTTTCCTGCTGTGTTCTCAGGTGGTTTGTGCCTCTGTGTATTATTACGTGGCTGGGTGACCCTAGTTGGTCCTCAGACAGAAGGTCTAGGGCGCGCTGGGTGTTTGGACACCAGAGTTTAGACACACTGTGTTTGTTTTTTTTTTCATGTTTATATTTCCCGTTTGAGTCCATAAGGAGTACAATCTGTGTCTTGTGTATGTCCTCGGTGGGTGTGGGGGGTTGTCAGGAGGGCTATCAGGGTGGCTGATGGGGGGTGCTCAGAGGGGGTGAGATCCCCTGGGCTTGGGGTTCTTCATTTGTCGGTCCTGCTGTGATTTCAATGCTATGGTCAGGGTCTGGTGTGGACTGTTCTGCTGTGATGTCGATGCTATGGTCAGGGTCTGGTGTGGACTGTTCTGCTGTGATGTCGATGCTATGGTCAGGGTCTGGTGTGGACTGTTCTGCTGTGATGTCGATGCTATGGTCAGGGTCTGGTGTGGACTGTTCTGCTGTGATGTCGATGCTATGGTCAGGGTCTGGTGTGGACTGTTCTGCTGTGATGTCGATGCTATGGTCAGGGTCTGGTGTGGACTGTTCTGCTGTGGTGTCGATGCTATGGTCAGGGTCTGGTGTGGACTGTTCTGCTGTGATGTCGATGCTATGGTCAGGGTCTGGTGTGGACTGTTCTGCTGTGATGTCGATGCTATGGTCAGGGTCTGGTGTGGACTGTTCTGCTGTGATGTCGATGCTATGGTCAGGGTCTGGTGTGGACTGTTCTGCTGTGATGTCGATGCTATGGTCAGGGTCTGGTGTGGACTGTTCTGCTGTGATGTTGAGACTTTTGTTGGGAGCTGAGGTGGGCTGTTCTTCTGGCTTCTCTGCGGGGGTGGCCACTGTACCAATACTGTTCCAGACTTATAGAGATTTATAGCTGACTCAGAGTCCTCGTTGTCTAGTAACCTGAGATGCCACCCATCGTTAACACCCCCCGCCCCCTTTAACCTTTCTGGGAAGGGGGTTCCGCTAGCGGAACACCTGGCCTACAGCCAGTGAAATTGCAGGGCGCCAAATTCAAACAACAGAAATCTCATAATTAAAATTCCTCAAACATACAAGTATTATCCACCATTTTAAAGATAAACTTCTCGTTAATCCAACCACAGCGTCCGATTTCAAAAAGGCTTTACGGTGAAAGCACACCATGCGATTATGTTAGGTCAGCGCCTAGCAACAAAAACCATACAGCCATTTTCCAAAGAAGGAGAGGTGTCACAAAAGTCAGAAATAGCGTTAACATTAATCACTAACCTTTGATGATCTTCATCTGGTGGCACTCCTAGGACTCCATGTTAGACAATAAATGTTTGTTTTGTTCGATAAAGTTAATCTTGATGTCCAAAAACCTCATTTGAAATTGGCGTGTTATGTTCAGAAATGCATTGTTTCAAACAAACACCCGGTGAAAATGCAGAGCCACATCAAATTAAAGAAATACTCATCATAAACATTGATATAAGATACAAGTGTTATACATACGATTAAAGATACGCTTCTTGTTAATCCAGCCGCTGTGTCCGATTTCAAAAAGGCTTTACGGTGAAAGCACACCATGCGATTATGTTAGGTCAGCGCCTAGCAACAAAAACCATACAGCCATTTTCGAACCAAGGAGAGGTGTCACAAAAGTCAGAAATAGCATTCAAATTAATCACTTACCTTTCATGATCTTCATCTGATGGCACTCCCAGGTCTCCATGTTAGACAATAAATGTTTGTTTTGTTCGATAAAGTTCATCTTTATGTCCAAATACCTCCTTTTTGTTCGCGCGTTTAGTCCAGTAATCCAAATGCACAAAGCGCGGGCACAAAGTCTAGACAAAGTCAAAAAAGTTCAATTTGAGTTCGTAGAAACATGTCAAACGATGTTTATAATCAATCCTTAGGGTGTTTTTATCATAAATATTCAATAATGTTTCAACCGGACAATACTGTTTTCATTAGAAAGGAAAGGGAACGGAGCTCGTGCTCATGGCCACGTGCGTGACTAAACTAAAGCCTTTCACCTGGGCCATCTGCTTAGAGTACTCTTATTTGCTCCCCTTTCACAATAGAAGCCTGAAACAACTTCTAAAGACCGTTGACATCTAGTGGAAGCCTTAGGAAGTGCAATCTGACCCCACAGACACTGGATATTCGATAGGCATTCACTTGAAAACTACAAACCTCAGAATTCCCACTCCCTGGTTGGATTTTTCTCAGGTTTTTGCCTGCCATATGAGTTCTGTATTACTCACAGGCATTATTTTAACAGTTTTGGAGACTTTAGAGTGTTTTCTATCCAAATCTACTATTATATGCATATTCTAGCTTCTGGGCCTGAGTAACAGACAGTTTACTCTAAGCACGCTTTTCATCCAAACTTCCCAATGCTGCCCCCTATCCCTAAAGAGTTCAAAGAGGGGTAGTGTGTTAATATAGCACTGTGCCATGCCAGGGGATGGTCTGTGTGGAAGATTAAGTTGCTTATGTTCCCATTTTTTATTAGTCAGCAAAAAGCATCTCTTGATTTTCCATAAGGAGGTTCATTTTGTGATCTTTTCTTGCCTTATCATTCTTTACATAAACAGGCTACTGTATTTTAATGACCTCTGAACAGCGGGAGGCAGCTTCTAAGGCCTCCCCATTTGGTTGGAGTAGCCTGTTTGACTCTCCTGCCATTGTTGGGCTAAAGGACTTTGACACCTCTCACTTGACACGTCAGTGCTAATTGAAGTTGTATCAAGCTTGGTAGCCTTAATTTAGCATTCAGTCCTTATAAAATATATCATTGTAATGTATTTTTCTTCTTGGCTTTTGGAAATAAATGTAGCTTCAGACTAAACATTGCTCACTCAGGTCCAGGTTGGACGGTGTTTGCAGGTTTCTGTTTGTTTGCCAGAGCATTTGCTGTATAGTTTTGGAATAATAATATTTCGTAGTTGTAAGCCTTCCAGGTAATTCCATCAAATCAGGTTGTAGGTATTGAGTTTTGATTTGGAGTGAAGGTTATGTTGTAGAGGGTAGCATCCTGTATATGTCCTGGTGACATAGTGAAGGTTATGTTGTAGAGGGTAGCATCCTGTATATGTCCTGGTGACATAGTGAAGGTTATGTTGTAGAGGGTAGCATCCTGTATATGTCCCTGACAAAAAATTCTAAGTTTATCTAACTCTAAATCTAGCTTTTTTTTAAGAGCATGCTGAAAAATGCAGGAGCTCACCTGCTCATGACCCTCTCTCTCTCTCTCTCTCTCTCTCTCTCTCTCTCTCTCTCTCTCTCTCTCTCTCTCTCTCTCTCTCTCTCTCTCTCTCTCTCTCTCTCTCTCTCTCTCTCTCTCTCTGTAGGCAATGCTGCTGTGGTGAAGCCATCTGAGCTGAGTGAAAACTCTGCTAGTCTCCTCAAAGCTCTGCTCCCACGATATCTGGACCAGGTCCCTATTATATTCCTCCTGGTCTGTCATTGTATAAGAATATAAATGAGAGATATCTGAGCTGAAGTTACTACAAAACTACTGTGATTACCGTGACTGTCAACCAATAGTTGGAAATCAGTGTTTTAGTTCCAATGTGTTAGCCTCACCTTATACTGTATGTGCTATAGACAAGTCTTCTATTGTTGTCATGCAAATCATACATACTAGCTACAGATATATCCTGCTGTCTTGAGTCAGTGTCCAACGGCTGGCTCACTGCTCAGCATTCTTAAAGGGATAGTACACATCACTCTGAACCACCTGACAGTATATGAACAGGCATCTGACAAACTTTACTTCTGTGTAACTGTCCTTTTTAAAGGGGAAGTTCAGGATTTTACGACTTTATGTTAGACGGTTCCTCGAACTGAAAGTAGTCTATGTGCCAGGGAGAACTGTAATCCACGGTTTGGTTTTCTATATTTTAACAGCCACTTTAGCTTCAGCTAACTTTAGCCCCACTGCTAGCTAACAATCAATGGAAAGTGACAGGGGCATCTGTGCAATTTCCAAAACGTATTGGCTAAATGAACTGAAATCCTGATTTTCCTGGGTCTTTCTAGGAGCTGTACCCTGTAGTGTGTGGGGGCGTCTCAGAGACCCAGGAGTTGCTGCGTCAGCGTTTCGACCACATCTTCTACACAGGGAACAGCACTGTGGGTAAACTGGTGATGGAGGCCGCAGCCCGACACCTCACCCCCGTGACCCTGGAGCTGGGGGGGAAGAGCCCCTGTTACATCGATAAGAACGTCGACCTCAGAGTTGCATGCCGGTCAGTAACTTGATACAATAGAGCTAGCTTTGGCCGTTAGCACTCCGATAGGGAATTTTAGCTTTAGCACATTTTTTCTAGCTAGCATAGCAGTTTTAGCCACTGAAAAGATCAAGAGTCAATGGCGCTATTGGTGAAAAATATAGCTGTGGATGAGTTTATCTGCTACAATATCACTCCGTTATACTTTACTTTAGCTAATGTTTTTTTGCAATGGTTTACTGGTGACTTTTAAAAACATTTAGAAGGATTGAAGACATGGAAGTTCATTGCCGACCACGGTACTGCAGGCATTGTTGGCAGAAATCATGATCTGCAATGACCCCTATTGTAGTGAAAGACCCCCATTGTAGTGAAAGACCCCCATTGTAGTGAAAGACCCCCATTGTAGTGAAGGACCCCCATTGTAGTGAAGGACCCCCATTGTAGTGAAGGACCCCCATTGTAGTGAATTACCCCCATTGTAGTGAAGGACCCCCATTGTAGTGAAAGACCCCCATTGTAGTGAAGGACCCCCATTGTAGTGAAGGACCCCCATTGTAGTGAAAGACCCCCATTGTAGTGAAGGACCCCCATTGTAGTGAAGGACCCCCATTGTAGTGAAAGACCCCCATTGTAGTGAAAGACCCCCATTGTAGTGAAGGACCCCCATTGTAGTGAAAGACCCCCATTGTAGTGAAAGACCCCCATTGTAGTGAAAGACCCCCATTGTAGTGAAAGACTCCCATTGTAGTGAAAGACCCCCATTGTAGTGAAGAACCCCCATTGTAGTGAAGGACCCCCATTGTAGTGAAGGACCCCCATTGTAGTGAATTACCCCCATTGTAGTGAAGGACCCCCATTGTAGTGAAGGACCCCCATTGTAGTGAAAGACCCCCATTGTAGTGAAGGACCCCCATTGTAGTGAAAGACCCCCATTGTAGTGAAGGACCCCCATTGTAGTGAAGGACCCCCATTGTAGTGAATTACCCCCATTGTAGTGAAGGACCCCCATTGTAGTGAAGGACCCCCATTGTAGTGAAGGACCCCCATTGTAGTGAAGGAAAAATGGCAATCTTCGTGGTTAATCTTCGTGTAATTAAAAATGTTTAGAAGTGTCACGGGCGTTGTATTGAACAGACCAAGGCGCAGCGTGTTGAGTGCTCATCTTTAAATCTTTAATGAGTAACACTTACAAAATAACAAACACGGCCAACAGTTCCGTCAGGTACAATAACTAAACGGAAAATAACCACCCACAAAACCCAAAGGAAAACAGGCTGCCTAAGTATGGCTTCCAATCAGAGACAATGAAAGACACCTGCCTCTGATTGGAAACCATACTCGGCCAAACATAGAAAACGAAACATAGAAATAGAAAACTAGAACAAATTCCCCTAGAAAAAAACCCCCCAAACCACACAAAACAACCCTGTATGGTCAAGGCACTGCCGCGCCTTGACCATACTACTATGGCAAATGACCCTTTTTACTGGTCAGGACGTGACAAGAAGGCAATCATGGTACCAATAATATTTACTTCTAATACACCAGATGAATCAGTTTAAGAACATACATCTGGTATATTAGAAGCAATTATTGGTACCATGATTGTCTTTGGAAAAAATTTTATTACACAAAGATTGACCACAAAGATTACAATTGGGAGGCGCAGGGTTTAGGAGTCATTTGATGTAATTATAATATACATGATTAGCTCCCTGCGCCAAGGCTGAAGCATCAGAAGCATCGAAACGGAAACATTTTCAAGGTATCTATTTTATCTCTGTGATTTTGGGTTGTGTGTCCACCACAGGCGTATCACGTAGGGGAGTGGTGGAGGAGATCAGGAAGTGCATCACGGTATTATAGTCTGCATGTACAGCAGAAGCCCATTACTCCTCTGTGTTTCCACAGGCGTATCACCTGGGGGAAGTTTGTGAACTGCGGTCAGACGTGCATTGCCCCAGACTACATCCTGTGTGAACCCAGCATCCAGAACAGGGTGGTGGAGGGCATCCGGCAGACACTACTGGTCTCTTACTTAATCTATCTCTCTCTATCCCTTTCTCTCTCTATCCCTTTCTCTCTCTATCCCTTTCTCTCTCTATCCCTATCTCGATCTTCATCCCTCTCTCTCGATCTTTATCCCTCTCTCTATCTATATCTCTATCCCTCTCTCTGTCTATATCTCTATCCCTTTCTCTCTCTATCCCTTTCTCTCTCTATCCTTTCTCTCTCTATCCCTTTCTCTCTCTATCCCTATCTCTCTCTATCCCTTTCTCTCTCTATCCCTATCTCGATCTATCCCTTTCTCTCTCTATCCCTCTCTATCCCTTTCTCTCTCTATCCCTATCTCTCTCTATCCCTTTCTCTCTCTATCCCTATCTCGATCTATCCCTTTCTCTCTCTATCCCTCTCTATCCCTTTCTCTCTCTATCCCTATCTCTCTCTATCCCTTTCTCTCTCTATCCCTATCTCGATCTATCCCTTTCTCTCTCTATCCCTCTCTATCCCTTTCTCTCTCTATCCCTATCTCTCTCTATCCCTTTCTCTCTCTATCCCTTTCTCTCTCTATCCCTATCTCTCTCTATCCCTTTCTCTCTCTATCCCTTTCTCTCTCTATCCCTATCTCGATCTTCATCCCTCTCTCTCTATATATCTCTACCCCTCTATCTATATCTCTACCCCTCTATCTATATCTCTACCCCTCTATCTATATCTCTACCCCTCTATCTATATCTCTCTATCTATATCTCTACCCCTCTATCCCGCTATCTATATCTCTATCCCTCTATCTATATCTCTACCCCTCTATCCCGCTATCTATATCTCTATCCCTCTATCTATATCTCTACCCCTCTATCTATATCTCTATCCCTCTATCTATATCTCTATCCCTCTATCTATTTCCATAGCGCGCACTCTCTCTCTCTCTCTCTCTCATATATATATATATATTTTTTTTAATATATAACCACATATATATATATATAGTTGAAGTCGGAAGTTTACATACACTTAGGTTGGGGTCATTAAAACTCGTTTTTCAACCACTCCACAAATTTCTTGTTAACAAACTATAGTTTTGGTAAGTTGGTTAGGACTTCCAACAATTGTTTACAGACAGATTATTTCACTTATAATTCACTGTATCCAGTGGGTCAGAAGTTTTCATACACTCAGTTGACTGTGCCTTTAAACAGCTCGGAAAATTCAAGAATATGATGTCATGGCTTTAGAAGCTTCTTTAGAAGACTTCCACAAGTCTGGTTCATCCTTGAGAACAATTTCCAAACGTCTGAAGGTACCACGTTCATCTGTACAAACGATAGTACGCAAGTATAAACACCATGGGACCACGCAGCCGTCATACCGCTCAGGAAGGAGACGCGTTCTGTCTCCTAGAGATAAAGGTACTTGGATGTGAAAAGTGCAAATCAATCCCAGAACAACCGCAAAGGACCCTGTGAAGATGCTGGAGGAAACAGGTACAGAAGTATCTATATCCACAGTAAAACAAGTCCTATATCGACATAACCTGAAAGGCCACTCAGCAAGGAAGAAGCCACTGCTCCAAAACCGCCATTAAAAAAGCCAGACTACGGTTTGCAACTGCACATGGGGACAAAGATCGTACTTTTTGGAGAAATGGCCTCTAGTCTGATGAAACAAAAATATAATTGTTCGGCCATAATGACTCTCGTTATGTTTGGAGGGAAAAGGGGGATGCTTGCAAGCCGAAGAACACCCCCCCAACCGTGAAGCAAGGGGGTGGCAGCATCATGTTGTGGGGGTGCTTTGCTTCAGGAGGGACTGGTGCACTTCACAAAATAGATGGCTTCATGAGGTAGGGAAATTATGTGGATATATTGAAGCAACATCTCAAGACATCAGTCAGGAAGTTAAAGTTTGGTCGCAAATGGGTCTTCCAAATGGAAAATGACCCCAAGCATACTTCCAAAGTTGTGGCAAAATGGCTTAAGGACAACAAAGTCAAGGTATTGGAGTTGCCATCACAAAGTCCTGACCTCAATCCTATAGACAATTTGTGGGCAGAACTGAAAAAGCGTGTGGGAGCAAGCAGGCCTACAAACCTGACTCAGTTACACCAGCTCTGTCAGGAGGAATGGGCCAAAATTCACCCAACTTATTGTGGGAAGCTTGTGGAAGGCTACCCAAAACGTTTGACCCAAGTTGAACAATTTAAAGGCAATGCTACCAAATACTAATTCAGTGAATGTAAACTTCTGACACACTGGGAATGTGATGAAAGAAATAAAAGCTGAAATAAATCATTATCTCTACTATTATTCTGACATTTCACATTCTTAAAATAAACTGGTGATCCTACCTGACCTAAGACGGGGCATTTTTACTAGGATTAAATGTTAGGAACTGTGAAAAACTGAGTTTAAATGTATTTGGCTAAGGTGTATGTAAACTTCTGACTTCAACTGTATATATATATATATTCATAGGGGTCTGAATACTTTCCGAATGCACTGTATATATATATATATATATATACACACACACACAGTGCATTCGGAAAGTATTCAGACCCCTATGAAGAACCCGATGGTCACTCTGACAGAGCTCCAGAGTGCCTCTATGGAGATGGAAGAACCTTCCAGAAGGACAACCATCTCTGCATCACTCCACCAATCAGGCCTTTATGGTAGAGTGGCCAGATGGAAACCCGCCTCCTATCCAATGAACGGCTACCAAACTTCGACTTACCTCAAGAAAAAAATGTAGCTAACTACTGTAGCTAACTAGCAAACATGCTAGGGTAGCTCTGTCAATGTATTATTACATTATACATTACTGTAGGCTACAGTATGGTATCAGACAGGGTTGAGGTCAATTCAGTTTTTTGATTCATTCAATTATTCAAGTCATGAATGAGTTTTCCTAATTCATGAATTTAATTTCAATTCACTTGCAGAATTGAAACCTGAATTGACCCCAAACCTGATTAACTGTAGGTACCAGCCTGCTACTGTCAGTTAGCCCCTCCAAAAAAAGTAATGTCTTATCTTATCATCAGGTGAATGATAATGGCAAGGAGAATTAATCAACATTTTAAAATTCATAGATTTGATAGATAGTTTTTAATTATTTTGACCTCCCCACATTATAACTGGAAGTGTACACTCTAGCATAGCCTATTAGCTAGAAAGGTAACTCGAAACACATTTTGCTAATAGCTGGTTAACCTCACTAGGGTCCCCAGCATTCGGAATTTTGGATGAAAAGCGTGCCAAAATTAAACTGCCTACTACTCAGGCCCAGAAGCTAGGATATACATATATTTGGATAGAAAACACTATAAAGTTTCCAAAACTGTTAAAATAATGTCTGTGGGTATAACATAACTGATATGGCAGGCGAAAACCTGAGGAAAATCCATCCAGGAAGTGCTATTATTTTGAAATGGCTGTTTTTCCATTGAAAGCCTATCCACCATACAAAGACTTAAGATGCAGTTCACGATCCCTATGGCTTCCACTACATGTGGCCAGTCTTTAGGCATTGTTTCAGGCTTTTACTCTGAAAAATGCGGGAGAAATACCACTTTCAATGAGAAGACAGTGGAAATTTCCAGACATGAGTCCTGCGCGTGACCGGGAGCGTGCCTTTCTTGTTTTTCCTTTTCTATTGACGAAGTTATTGTCCGGTTGAAAGTTGATCGATTATTTATGACAAAAACAACCTGAGGATTGATTATAAACATCGTTTGACATGTTTCTATTAACTTTTATGGTACTTTTTTGATTTTACGTCTGTCTGTTGTGATCGCGCTTTGTTCCAATGGATTGCTCAACAAAACGCACCAACAAAACTGAGGTTTTTGAATATAAAGAGGGACTTTATCGAACAAAACAAACATTTATTGTGTAACATGGAGTCTTGGGAGTGCAACCATATGAAGATCATCAAAGGTAAGTGATTAATTGTATCGCTATTTCTGACTTTTTTTACTCCATTACTTGGCTGGTTACTGTTTGTAATGATTTGTCTGCTGGGCACTGTTCTCAGATAATCGCATGGTTTGCTTTCGCCGTAAAGTCTTTTTGAAATCTGACACCGTGGTTGGATTAACAAGAAGTTAATCTTTAAACTGATGTATAACACTTGTATGTTTTATCAATTTTTATAATGAGTATTTCTGTTTTTGAATTTGGCGCTCTGCAATTTCACTGGATGTTGGCCAGGTGGGACGGTAGCGTCCCACACCCCCTAGAGAGGTTAAACAAAGGTTAGCCATGTGTTGGAAAAAATGTATGTCCATGTCAGCGGCCAGCGGCAATTGCTGGGACTGATACTAGCAGGTGCATTTTCAAAGCCTATGTCAGATACTCCAGTCAGTGTAATTTGCTCCAGTCAGTGTAATTTGCTCCAGTGAGTGTAATTTGCTCCAGTCAGTGTAATTAGCTCCAGTCAGTGTAATTAGCTCCAGTCAGTGTAATTTGCTCCAGTCAGTGTAATTTGCTCCAGTCAGTGTAATTTGCTCCAGTCAGTGTAATTAGCTCCAGTGAGTGTAATTTGCTCCAGTCAGTGTAATTTGCTCCAGTCAGTGTAATTTGCTCCAGTCAGTGTAATTTGCTCCAGTCAGTGTAATTAGCTCCAGTCAGTGTAATTTGCTCCAGTCAGTGTAATTTGCTCCAGTCAGTGTAATTAGCTCCAGTCAGTGTAATTTGCTCCAGTCAGTGTAATTTGCTCCAGTCAGTGTAATTAGCTCCAGTCAGTGTAATTTGCTTATAATAAGAATTTGACTTGAAAGAAGGCATTTTCCGCTTTTCTACTGTAGGTTTGTAATTCAACATTTGTTTATTATTTTGTTGCTAGCAATATTCATACACAAATTATAACTAAACCTAATCCCCTTGCAGTACTTCCACGTGGACCCCAGGTTGAATACCCCTGAAATAATCCAAAGACTGTTTTCCTTAATCCAAGGAGTTCTATGGGCCCGACCCCAAATCCTCCCCTGACTATGGCCGCATCATCAACCAGCGCCACTTCAACCGCGTGATGGCTCTACTGGATGGCTACACAGCGGCGCTAGGTGGCCAGAGTGACTCATCACAGCGCTACATTGGTATGCAGACTGATAGGGCTCACAGATATTTGGTGATACATTTGTAGTTGACTTGGGTTGTAATAGTACTGTATTTGACCTAGCGTTCCAACATGCCTGGGACATTTCCCAAAGTTCCAAGGTTTTCCAGATATCCCAGTTGGAGGATTCCCAGATGGAGAATTCTCCAGTTGGAGGATTGCCTCCCTCTTTATTCCCTCTTGATTCCAGGAATCTCCCAACTGGAATTACTCCAACTGGCAGTCCTCCAACTAAGAATTTACCAATGGGAATTGGGATTTCTCCAACTGGGATTTCTCCAACTGGGATTTCTGGAATACAGAGGACTTTGGGAAAGTTCCATTAATGTTGCAGTTTTGTAATCCTCCAACTTGAATTTCTGAAACACTTGGGAACTATACTTGGTTGGCCAACAACCTCTGACCCCTCAGCCCCCACGGTGGTGAAGGACGTGCCCCCCTATGCTAGGCTGATGCAGGAGGAGATCTTCGGCCCTCTGTTGCCCATAGTAACCATCAGCGACGTAGATGACGCCATCCACTTCATCAGTGAGAGAGAGAAGCCCCTGGCGATCTACGTGTTCTCCTCCAACAAGAAGGTCTGGAGGGAGATAGTGAGCAAGCTATGGAGTAAGGCTGAAACCCAAATCAATCCCTGCGACCTTACACTCATCTGGAGATCTTATATAATTGAATTAGTATAAGCGACATGGTGAAACTTCAGTTCACAAGTTGGAGCTATTAAGATATTGCTTACGCCTGTCAAATCCACTCAGATCTCCACAAGTGGGTTTAGGGGTTGATTTGGGATTGGGCATGGGTCACAGTTAGGTTAGCTCTTGGTGAAATGTGATTATACTGTAGGAAGGTGAGCTGTTACTGTGGAAATAACATTTGTACTTATTTTGGTATGTACAGTATGTATTTACATATGGGGGGCTGATAAAAGACATCTCTGTCTCTGTCAATAAGGTGATAAAGCGAATGCTGGCTGAGACTACCAGTGGCGGGGTGACAGTCAACGACGTTATGATGCACTACACCCTCAACTCTCTGCCCTTTGGGGGTGTAGGTAAGAACTGTTTTATGATACTTTACGCTTACGCCAAGTCTTTGGGATGTTGCCTAGCCAGACCTAGGTTGGCACGCTAGCCGGTATTGGGTCGATGCTGGTTAACTGATGGCAGCTGATATGATAGCATGCCACTGCCGGCCCAACCACAGCTTGCCACTACAATAGTCATGCCTACGGCAGTCCAATGGTGGCTTGCCTGAGGTAGACAGACAGACTGAGTCTAAATTCACCCTTTGACCCAATGCACCCACTAACTTGGTGCCTATGGTAACAAAACCTCATTCCAACACTACCACACATTTGTCCAGGACAACACCTGCTAGTCAAGCCATGGCCAAACTTCTACTGTAAGTAACTTACTAACTTTACCTACATATCGGCCACAGAGGTCAGAGAAAATCTGCAAGCAACAAACGTAGTGCGTCCTTGGGACTGATTTGGAGGGTAGCGCGAGTCGGAGGAAGGGTAGTGCGAGTCGGAGGGAGGGTAGCGCGAGTCGGAGGGTAGCTGATCCTTGGGACTGAGTCGGAGGGTAGCGCGAGTCGGAGGGAGGGTAGCGCGAGTCGGAGGGAGGGTAGCGCGAGTCGGAGGGAGGGTAGCCTGAGTTGGAGGGTAGTGGATCCTTGGGACTGAGTCGGAGGGTAGCCTGAGTTGGAGGGTAGTGGATCCTTGGGACTGAGTCGGAGGGTAGCCTGAGTTGGAGGGTAACACATCCTTGGGACTGAGTCGGAGGGTAGCCTGAGTTGGAGGGTAACACATCCTTGGGACTGAGTCGGAGGGTAGCCTGAGTTGGAGGGTAACACATCCTTGGGACTGAGTCGGAGGGTAGCCTGAGTTGGAGGGTAGCGCGAGTCGGAGGGTAGCGCGAGTCGGAGGGTAACGCGAGTCGGAGGGTAGCGCGAGTCGGAGGGTAACGCGAGTCGGAAGGTAGCGTGTCCTTGGGACTGAGTCAGAGGGTAACGCGAGTGGAAAGGTAGCGTGTCCTTGGGACTGAGTCAGAGGGTAACGCGAGTCGGAAGGTAGCGCGGCCTTGGGACTGAGTCAGAGGGCAGCCTGAGTTGGAGGGTAGCGCGGCCTTGGGACTGAGTCAGAGGGCAGCCTGAGTCGGAGTGTAGCGCGGCCTTGGGACTGAGTCGGAGGGTAGCCTGAGTCGGAGTGTAGCGCGGCCTTGGGACTGAGTCAGAGGGCAGCCTGAGTCGGAGTGTAGCGCGGCCTTGGGACTGAGTCAGAGGGCAGCCTGAGTCGGAGTGTAGCGCGGCCTTGGGACTGAGTCAGAGGGCAGCCTGAGTTGGAGGGTAGCCATCCTTGGGACTGAGTCGGAGTGTAGCGCGGCCTTGGGACTGAGCCGGAGAAATACTGCTAGAGCCTCATGCAGCTAACATCTAATCCTTAACAACAAGTCACATGAACCCCTGACCCCCCCCCCCCCCCCCCCTTCATTTGACCCTAGCCCTGTGACCTCTGAACCCCACAGGTCAGAGTGGAACAGGCAGGTATCATGGGAAACACACCTTTGACCAGTTAAGCCACCATCGGGCGTGTCTGGTCAAGTCCCTGGGCATGGAGGAGGTCAACATGCCGCGGTACCCACCCCAGAACTGCCAGAACGCTCGCAGGGTCAGGCTGACCATGAGGACCCCACTGGTTGACTTCTCTAGGAAAACCTACATCTGGGCCGTGACGGCCACCGTCTTTGCTTTCGGTCTCTTGGTCACCTTGACTGCCATCCTGCTAATTGCTGGTGGCCTGAACTGCACCTGTTGGAGGGTCTGGCAAATCTGGCGCTAGCCAGTCTGTACCTGTATTGGCCGACGTACACTAACGTTCAAAAGTTTGGGGTCACTTAGAAATGTCCTTGTTTTGAAAGAAAAGCACATTTTATGTCCATTAAAATAGCATAACATTTATCAGAAATACAATGTAGACATTGTTAATGTTGTAAATGACTATTGTAGCTGGAAACGGCCGATTTTTTTATGGAATATATAGGCGTACAGAGGCCCATGATCAGCAACAATCACTTCTGTGTTCCAATGGCACGTTGTGTTAGCTAATCCAAGTTTATCATTTTAAAAGGCTAATTGATCATTAGAAAACCCTTTTGCAATTATGTTAGCACAGCTGAAAACTGTTGTCTGATTAAAGAAGCAATAAAACTGGCCACCTTTAGACTAGTTGAGTATCTGGAGCATCAGCATTTGTGGGTTTGATTACAGGCTCAAAATGGCCAGAAACAAAGACCTTGGGCAATAGTCATTTACAACATTAACAGTCTACACTGTATTTCTGATCAATGTGATGTTATTTTAATGGACAATTTTTTTTTGCTTTCCTTTCAAAAACAGGACATTTCTAAGTGACCCCAAACTTTTGAACGTTAGTGTACATTCAACAAAAGACATGTCCCTTTGTCTGTGTCTGGTCCCCTTGGCTTTAGAATATTGTCTATTTGCTTTGTGTGTCTGTCACTGTGACTAAACACATAACCTTGGTGGTGCAAACTCTTGACTGCTGTTAGTGGTTTTGGCTTTCCACCCCTGATCCTCTGTAATGACGATGAGCCACTGACTTTGCTGATGGCGAGCCGTCGTATGCTTGGTAGATGTATTGTTGTCTAATCTATCATTTAATTCTAATCAGACAGACAATTTGTAATTCAGCTTTGATTGTTTACATCTTGTTAAAGCACTGATCAAGATCTAGAACCACCAAACTGCTTTCACATATAATGTCTCATATAAGAGGTTTGCTGGAATGGAAAGCAACATACAGTAACTAACATGGTGCATCCTTGATTTTGGACTAGGGTTACAAAATTCCAATAACCTTCCCAAATGTCCCAGTTTTTTCCAAAATCCTGGTTGGTGGATTCCGGATTTCCTGTTGCTTCCTTCCTGATTTTGGGGAATCTTCCAACTGGGATTTCTGGAAGGCCTGGAAAACGCTACATGAACGTTATAACATCTAATGTTTCTAACCCTTACTGCCCCCCATCCCCCCACAGGTCAGAGTGGAACAGGCAGGTATCATGGAAAACACACCTTTGATCAGTTCAGCCACCATCGAGCGTGTCTGGTCAAGTCCCTGGGCATGGAGAGGGTCAACATGCCGCGGTACCCACCCCAGAACCACCAGAAGGCTCGCAGGGTCAGGCTGGCCATGAGGACCCCACTGGTTGACTTCTCCAAGGGCACCTACATCTGGGCCGTGACGGCGTCCATTGTGGCTCTGGGACTCCTGGTCGTCCTGACTGTGATTCTAATACTAGCGGCCGGCGTCAGCTGCACCTGTTGGTGATTGATGGATAGATACAGGGGGGTTCGTGGGGTTAGGGGGGGGGGGGGGGGTTAGGGTTGCATTTTTGGAATCGTTCACAAAAATTCCCTAGTTTTCCAGAAATCCTGTTTGGAAGATTTCTGATATCCCGCTTCTTCACTTATGATTACGGGAATATTCCTGCCTGGGTTTCTCAGGAAAGCCTGAGAATCTTGGGAAAGAGTCGAGACACAGTGGACTGTGGTATTAATACATTAATGTCAAGGCATTATGTGAGTATTATTGATTTGTTTGTCCATGTCTTCCTTTTCTATTAATTCTGTGGTATGAATTTGTATCTAATGAGTGTTTATCCGTTTATTTTTTATTTTTTTAATGATATTATAAAATACTATTTATGCAGTTCTCTCACTTAACAACAGTTCAAAAGATGAGGTAGACTAATCAATGAACAACCATGTCTTTAGTGCAGTAGGTCTAATGTTCTGCTCTCATAAACCTTTGATGAATATGCCCCAGTGTTACAGAAATGTTGTTGTCACTTTCCTTTTAAAGTGGATAGTGGTACTAGAGGGGTAAAATGCAGCTGTCAGCTTTGTTTTTATTCTCCTACTGCAGCTGGTAGCCCTGCCTGGTCTGTACAATAATGTCAATTCAATCTTTATTGTTCTATTCTGGACGTGTCTTTTCTGTCTCTCTTGTTACAGTTACACACACCCCAGGTTCCATCCCAAATTACATACTATTCCCGATATGGTGCACTACTTTTGAACAGGGCATATAGGTTTATGGTCAAAAGTAGTGCCCTATACAGGGAATAGGATGCCCTTTGTGATACACGTACAATACACTTCTCCCCTGGAGAGTTCAGGAAGCGTTAAGTAAAATGTATGTATATAAATAATACTCAATATAACAGAAGACATGCTTCACCTGCTGGGGTGAAATGTATGCCAACTATCTTTTGTTAGCATCACTAAATAGTATATTTAAGCAATACGGTCCGAGGGGTGTGGTATATGGCTAATATACCACAGATAACGTCTGTTCTTTGCACGACACAACGCAGAGTGCCTGGATACATCCATTAGCCGTGATATATTAGCCATATACCACAAACCCTGAGGTGCTTTATTGCACTTATAAACTGGTTACCAGCATACATAGAACAGTAAACAAGTAGTTTTGCGTCATACCTGTGGTATATTTAAGCAATACGGCACGAGGGGGTGTGGTATATGGCCAATATACCACGGCTAAGGGCTGTTCTTTGGCAAAACCGCAACGCACCCCCGATGTGCCTTATTGCTATTATAAACTGGTTACCAACGTAATTAAAGCAGTAAAAATAAATGTTGTTGTCATACCCGTGGCATACGGTCTGATATACCATGGCTGTCAGCCAATCAGCATTCAGGGCTCGAACCACCCAGTTTATGTCTGATATACCACGGCTTTAATATACCACCGTTTCAGCCAATCAACATCCAGGACTCAAACTACCCAGTTTATAATACCAATTTAGGTCATTACCTAAGGTTCAGACTGTAGAGCCTTAGGATTGTGTTTGTTTTTTACCCAAAGTTTATATACAGTACTGTGTTTAGGCTGTTACAAGTTATTATACATTAAACACCAGGTGGCAGCAGAGAGCTGCTCTGATTTTACAAAACCGTTATCATAAATAACCACCCTGTTACATGCTCTTGGATGACTTTCTCTCCTCAGCCATCTAATAGCCTGGTGGTTAATGCTGGTGACTACAGCCAGGCATTATGGAGTAAGTGTTCACTCACTGTTGTCAATAAAAAACTAATTGTGCTGTCAATAAAAAAACTATGGTGTAATTTGTAATGTCTCTATTAGTCTAGTCTGGGCCTGGTCTGGTTTAGTCTAGTGTGGGTCTGGTCTGGTTTAGTCTAGTGTGGTCTGGGTTCATCTGGTCTAGTATCGTCTGGTGTGGTCTAGTCTGGGCTCGTCTAGTGTGGTCTGGTCTAGTCTGGTCTAGTGTAGTGTAGTCTATTGTGGTCTAGTGTAGTCTGGTCTAGTGTAGTCTGGTTTAGTGTAGTCTGGTCTAGTCTGGTCTAGTGTAGTGTAGTCTATTGTGGTCTAGTGTAGTCTGGTCTAGTGTAGTCTAGTCTGGTCTAGTGTAGTCTGGTCTAGTCTGGTCTAGTGTAGTCTGGTCTAGTCTGGTCTGGTGTAGTCTGGTCTAGTGTAGTCTGGTCTAGTGTAGTCTGGTCTAGTGTAGTCTGGTCTAGTCTGGTCTAGTGTAGTCTAGTGTAGTGTAGTCTGGTCTAGTGTAGTCTAGTCTGGTCTAGTGTAGTCTGGTCTGGTCTAGTGTAGTCTGGTCTAGTGTAGTCTGGTGTGGTCTAGTGTAGTCTGGTCTAGTGTAGTCTGGTGTAGTCTGGTCTAGTGTAGTCTGGTCTAGTGTAGTCTGGTCTAGTGTAGTCTGGTCTAGTGTAGTCTGGTCTAGTCTGGTCTAGTGTAGTCTGGTCTAGTCTGGTCTAGTGTAGTCTGGTCTAGTGTAGTCTGGTCTAGTGTAGTCTGGTCTAGTGTAGTCTGGTTTAGTGTAGTCTGGTCTAGTGTAGTCTGGTTTGGTCTAGTGTAGTCTGGTTTAGTGTGGTCTAGTCTAGTCTGGTTTAGTGTAGTCTGGTCTAGTGTAGTCTGGTCTAGTGTAGTCTGGTCTAGTCTGGTCTAGTGTAGTCTGGTCTAGTGTAGTCTGGTGTAGTCTGGTCTAGTGTAGTCTGGTCTAGTGTAGTCTGGTCTAGTGTAGTCTAGTCTGGTCTAGTGTAGTCTGGTCTAGTGTAGTCTAGTCTGGTCTAGTGTAGTCTGGTCTAGTGTAGTCTGGTCTAGTGTAGTCTAGTCTGGTCTAGTGTAGTCTGGTCTAGTGTGGTCTGGTGTAGTCTGGTCTAGTGTAGTCTGGTCTAGTGTAGTCTGGTCTAGTGTAGTCTGGTGTAGTCTGGTCTAGTGTAGTCTGGTCTAGTGTAGTCTGGTCTAGTGTAGTCTGGTCTAGTGTAGTCTAGCCTGGTCTAGTGTAGTCTGGTCTAGTGTAGTCTGGTCTAGTGTAGTCTGGTGTAGTCTGGTCTAGTGTAGTCTGGTCTAGTGTAGTCTGGTCTGGTGTAGTCTGGTCTAGTGTAGTCTGGTCTGGTGTAGTCTGGTCTAGTGTAGTCTGGTGTAGTCTGGTGTAGTCTGGTCTAGTGTAGTCTGGTGTAGTCTGGTCTAGTCTAGTGTGGTCTGGTGTAGTCTAGTGTGGTCTAGTCTGGTCTAGTGTAGTCTGGTCTAGTGTAGTCTGGTTTGGTCTAGTGTAGTCTGGTTTAGTGTGGTCTAGTCTAGTCTGGTTTAGTGTAGTCTGGTCTAGTGTAGTCTGGTCTAGTGTAGTCTGGTCTAGTCTGGTCTAGTGTAGTCTGGTCTAGTGTAGTCTGGTGTAGTCTGGTCTAGTGTAGTCTGGTCTAGTGTAGTCTAGTCTGGTCTAGTGTAGTCTGGTCTAGTGTAGTCTAGTCTGGTCTAGTGTAGTCTGGTCTAGTGTAGTCTGGTCTAGTGTAGTCTGGTCTAGTGTAGTCTAGTCTGGTCTAGTGTAGTCTGGTCTAGTGTGGTCTGGTGTAGTCTGGTCTAGTGTAGTCTGGTCTAGTGTAGTCTGGTCTAGTGTAGTCTGGTCTAGTGTAGTCTGGTGTAGTCTGGTCTAGTGTAGTCTGGTCTAGTGTAGTCTGGTCTAGTGTAGTCTGGTCTAGTGTAGTCTAGTCTGGTCTAGTGTAGTCTGGTCTAGTGTAGTCTGGTCTAGTGTAGTCTGGTGTAGTCTGGTCTAGTGTAGTCTGGTCTAGTGTAGTCTGGTCTGGTGTAGTCTGGTCTAGTGTAGTCTGGTCTGGTGTAGTCTGGTCTAGTGTAGTCTGGTGTAGTCTGGTGTAGTCTGGTCTAGTGTAGTCTGGTGTAGTCTGGTCTAGTCTAGTGTGGTCTGGTCTAGTCTAGTGTGGTCTAGTCTGGTCTAGTGTGGTCTAGTCTGGTCTAGTGTAGTCTGGTCTAGTGTAGTCTGGTGTAGTCTGGTCTAGTCTAGTGTAGTCTGGTCTTGTCTATTGTGGTCTGGTCTTGTCTGGTCTGGTTTAGCTGGTGCCATAAAGCTGCACATACCCATTACTGTGGATCAGAGGGAGTAGAGGAGGGGAGGTCTAGGCCTCTGTGATTCTAGGGGGAGAAACAGTGGATAATATTTGTAATTTTTTGGTTGAGAAGACGTCGGCATATAACCAGATTACAACCAAATGGTCTCTGTTACAACCAAATGGTCTCTTTTACAACCAAATGGTCTCTGTTACAACCAAATGGTCTCTGTTACAACCAAATGGTCTCTGTTACAACCAAATGGTCTCTGTTACAACCAGGCAAACACATAATTATTATGAGAAGGGAATAAGTCAGATTGATCGTAGCAGATGTAAATGTGTTTGGTAGAAGGGGATTGATCGTAGCAGATGTAAATGTGTTTGGTAGAGGGGGATTGATCGTAGCAGATGTAAATGTGTTTGGTAGAGGGGGATT